>NC_057715.1:96134779-96148450 GCF_004010195.1 Chiloscyllium plagiosum
TTGCCAGGGTTGGAGGATTTGAGCTATAGGGAGAGGCTGAACAGGCTGGGGTTGTTTTCCCTGGAATGTCGGAGGCTGAGGGGTAACCTTATAGGGGTTTACAAAATCAAGAGGGGCATGGATAGGGTAAATAGGCAAAGTTTTTTCCCCTGGGGTAGGGGAGTCCAGAACTTGAGGGCATAGGTTTAGGGTGAGAGGGGAAAGATATAAAAGAGACCTACAGGGCAACTTTTTCACGCAGAGGGCGGTACGTGTATGGAATGAGCTGCCAGAGGAAGTGGTGGAGACTGGTACAATTGCAACATTTAAGAGGCATTTGGATGTGTATATGAATAGGAAGGGTTTGGAGAGATATGGGCCCGCATGCTGGTAGGTGGGACTAGATTGGGTTGGGATATCTGGTCGGCATGGATGGGTTGGACCGAAGGGTCTGTTTCCATGCTGTACATCTCTATGACTCTCTGACTATGACTCTCGTTATATTGCACAGAAGTGACAGAACACAAGTTAAGGGAATGACATTATTTGCCAAGCTTATTTTGTAGAGTGTGAAATGATTGTTGCATCACTTTAGATAGTTGCCACTTAGCACAAAAAAACCACAAATCCTTTTATTGTTCACCTTTATTGTTACAGCATTTTGAAATTTGCTTGTCATGTCCAAACTTACCAAGGTATCAGGGAAAAATGTGAACACTTCTTTGCTCCCAGATTTCTAGCCATCTCCCTGTTGCAGGAGTTAGTGCATTAATGAGACCATGTCATGTGGAAACAGCAGGCAAACATTACAGACACATGCATGGAGATGGTGGATTTGCTTCTGAGGAATGGTTAGATTTTCAGTGTACCTGAAAAACTTTTGAAGTTAAAATCATTAGGCATTCATGCTGGGAGGCTGAGTTTCTTGATTGGTAAGTTGAAAATTTGACCATATACCAACACATACCTGCTCGCGCTCTCACTATCTTCCTCTCGCTCTTACACTCTCTTTCCCTCTCTCTCCATCTCACGCACGCACACACAGACAGACAGACACACACCACACCCTTCATGAAGGATTGCACTTTAAAAATATTTGAGGTGAGTATAATAAAAAAGATCACATCTCTTAAACTACAATTCTGCAAGTTCACTCTTTTATTTTCAATGGCTGTATTTTACAACAGTGAATGTGATGAGAGATTACATTGTATTACTAAAGGTATTAACGGATAAGGAGAAGATATAACTTTCTAATTCATAGACCAGGAATTTCATTGAAGCTGTTTGTCCACTAACTATTGATGAATGCCTTAAGAAAGCATTTTGTGCACACGAAGGGGGTTTCTCCACTCACCTTTCTTTGAAGTTACATTAGCAGATTGGCAACAAGCCGCTCTGTGTGAAATAATTCTGCTTTAAGCAATGCACAATAAAAAGGCAACTTTCAGATCCAAGCCCACCATAAATCAGCCTGACTGACAAAGTCGTTGAGATGTGGCAGATGGACCAGTCAGTAATTGTTACAGGGTGGCGAATGGAAGGTGTATTCCATTGGAATACCAGATTTTCTACACCACAATGAACATAGAATCTCAGAAGTCAAAACAAATTTGAGCTGTTTTGCTATTTTAGTGAACACTTACTGCTTTCAGAATGGCTTGTTTTCTTTTTCAGAGGACGTGCAGTGATCTTGTGCAGGGTTAGATGAAAGCTCTCGTTTCTGTATCATCACGCAGGACAGAAAGGGGCTATTTGGCCTGTCATGCCTGGATTGCCTCTTTCAAACAACCATTGAATTGATCCCATTCAAAGAACAAAGAAAAACCACATTACAGCACAGGAACAGGCCCTTCGGCCCTCGAAGCCTGCGCCAATCCATATCCTCTATCTAAATCAGCCACCGATTTTCTAAGGATCCGTATCCCTTTGCTCCCTGCCCACTTATGTATCTGTCTAGATACATCATAAAACACGCTATAGTTCCAGCCCTTGCCATCTCCACTGGCAACGCGTACCAGGTACCCACCATCCTCGATGTGAAGGCCTTTCGCCGTATATCTCCCCTAAACTTTTCCCCCCTCATTTTGAACTCATGACTTATAGTAATTGAGTCCTCCGCTCTGGGAAAAAGTTTCTTGCTATCCATCCTATCTACACCTCTCATGATTTTGTAGGCCTCAATCAGGACCCCTCTCAACCTCCTCCTTTCCAATGAAAATAATCCTAATCTACTCAACCTCTCCTCATAGCTATGGTGACCAGAACTGTACACAGTATTCCAAATGTAGCCAAACCAAAGTCTTATACAATTATAACATGACCTGCCAACTCTTGTACTCTGTCCGATGAAGGAAAGCATGCCATTTGCCTCCTTGACCACTTTACTGACCTGTGTTGCCACCTTCAGGGAACAGTGGACCTGAACACTCAGATCTCTCTGTACATCAATTTTCCTCAGGACATTTACTATAGTTTGCTCTTGAATTGGACCTTCCAAGATGCATCAGCTCTCATTTGTCTGGATTGAACGCCAGCTGCCATTTCTCTGTCCAACTCTCCAATCTATATTCTGCTGCATTCTCTGACAGTTCCCTTCACTATCTGCTACTCCACCAATCTTAGTGTCATCTGCAAACTTACTAATGAGGCTACCTACACCTTCCTCCAAATCATTTATGTATATTGCAAACAACAGTGGTCCCAGCACGGATCCCTGGGGGACACCATTGGCCACAGGGGTCCCTTTTGAGAAGCTTCCTTCCACTACTACTCTCTGTCTTCTGTTGCCCAATCAGTTCTCTATCCATCTAGCTAGAACACCCTGGAGTCCATGCAACTTCACCTTCATCAGCCTACCATGGGGAACCTTATCAAATGCCTTACTAAAGTCCATGTATATGACATCTACGTCCCTTTCCTCGTCAATCAACTTTGTCACCTTTTCAAAGAATTCTATTATGGTTGTAAGACATGACCTTCCCTGCACAAAATCATGCTGTCTATCACTGATGAGCCCATTTTCGTCCAAGTGGGTATGTATCCTATCCCTCTGTATCTTCTCCAGGAGCTTCCCTACCACTGACGTCAGGCTCATAGGCCTGTAATTACCTGGAATATCCCTGCTACCTTTCTTAAACAAGGGAACAACATTAGCAATTCTCTAGACCTGTGGGACACCCCCCGTGTTCAAGGATGCTGCAAAGATACCTGTTAAAGCCCCAGCTATTTCCTCTCTTGCTACCCTCCTCAATCTGGGAGAGGTCCCATCCGGACCTGGGGACTCGTCCACCTTAATGCCTTTTAGAATACCCAACACTTCCTCCCTCCTTATGTCGACGACCTAGAGTAATCGAACATCTATCCCTAACCAATTCTGAATTTCCTTTTCAAACATTTTCATTTCAGGCTGGTAACCTGTAACTAGTGGAGTGCCACAGGGATCAGTACTGGAGCCACAATTATTTACAATATATATTAAAGACTTGGATGAGGAAAGTGAATGTAATGTAGCCAAGTTTGTGGATTACACAAAAATGTGTGGGAAAGCAAGTGATGAAGACACACACAGTCTATAGAAGGATATATATACACAGGTGAAGTGAGTAGACAATATCTTGGCAGATGGAATATATTGTGGAGAAAAGGTAAGCTTATGCACTTTGTCAGGAGCAATAGAGCAGGTAAATATTATTTAAATGGAGAACAATTGCAGGAAATTACAACACAGAGGGATTTAAGAATCTTAGTTGTGTATCAATAAAAGCTAGCATGCAAGTTCAGTGGGTAATACGGAAGGCAAATGGAATATTGGACTTCATTTCAAAGGGAATGGAGTACAAAAATAGGGAGATCTTGCTAAAGCTATACAAGTCATTTGTCAGTCAGTTTTGGTCTCCTTGTTAAAACGCAGATATGTTGGCATTGAAGGCAGTCCAGAGAAGGTTCATTAGGTTGATCCTGGGAATAGAGAGGTGAGATTGAATTAGCTGAGCCAATAGTTATTGGAGTTCAGAAGAATGAAAAGCTACTTTGTTGAAGCATATGATTCTCAGGGAATAGACAGGGTAGATACTAAGAGGTTGTTTCCCCTGTAGGAGAGTCTCTGCCTACGGGGGGGGTTGGATGGGAGTGGGCAACCCTATTTTAACTGGTTGTCTGAGAAAAAAACGGAAGGAAGGGGGCACCTAATTTGGAGGGTTCTGCATGATTTGGGTGCAACCCCCACACCAACACTCCCAAAACACGTCCCCTCCCAGACACACTCTGAAATAACTCCACAGAGGCCGGTTTCCTGTCACCAAGTCACCCTTTATTTACACAAGGAAAGTGCTTGACACTGATCCACCTCCCTCAAAGGCAACTGTCCATGTCAAAATGTCTGACAATCTAGTTCTTATCTATCAGCCAGGGCTCCCTGATTGGACCAGGTTAACAGCCCCAATCAGGGAACTCATATTCTGTGAGGTCCAGCTGGCTGGTCTCGTTCCAATCATTACTCACTTCACCTTTCCTTCCATGCTGTCCGCCAAATAGACCCTGCTCCCCTCAGGTCTGAACCTCATCCCCAACCCTCACCACCTTCCTGGGCTCTGGGGTCCCTTCTCACCATAAAATCTCACCACCAGGCATTGATCCTTGCCAGAGAGAGACACTCAACACTGTGTTAAGGAGAACTGATCCACTGCCTGCACACAGTGTGCAAACAGCGGATCACCTGCTCCCCCACCACCCCCCCTCTAACGCAGTGTACAGCTAATAGAGCACCTCTCCACCACACAGTGTACAACTAATAGATCACCTCTCCACGCAGTGTACAGCTAATAGATCACCTCACCTCCACGCTGTGTACAGGGAATGGATCACTTCTCCTCCACGCAGTGTACAGGTGATGGATCACCGCTCCTCCACACTGTATACAGGGAATGGATCACCTCTCCTCCACGCAGTGTACAGCTAATGGATCACCGCTCCTCCACACTGTATACAGGGAATGGATCACCTCTCCTCCACGCAGTGTACAGGTGATGGATCACCTCTCCTCGACGCAGTTTACAGCTAATAGATCACCTTTCCTCCATGCTGTGTATAAGGAATGGATCAGCACTCCTCCATGCAGTGTATACCTGATGGATCACAACTCTTCCACACAGTGTACAGCTAATGGATCACCTCTCCTCCATGCAGTGTCCACCTAATGGATTGCCTCTCCTCCACGCAGAGTGTACAGCTAATGGATCACTGCTCCTCCAAGCAGTGTAAGGGAATGGATCACCACTCCTCCCCGCAGTGTACAGGGAATGGATCACCACTCCTCCACGCAGTGTACAGGGAATGGATCACCTCTCCTCCACGCAGTGTACAGGGAATGGATTACCTCTCCTCCACGCAGTGTACAGGGAATGGATCACCTCTCCTCCACGCAGTGTACAGCTAATGGATCACCTCTCCTCCACGCAGTGTACAGCTAATGGATCACCTCCCCTCCACGCAGTGTACAGCTAATGGATCACCTGCCCTCGACACAGTGTACAGCTAATGGATCATCTCTCCTCCACGCAGTGTACAGGGAATGGATCACCTCTCCTCCACGCAGTGTCCAGCTAATGGATCACCTCTCCTCCATGCAGAGTAAAGGGAATGGATCACCTCTCCTCCACGCAGTGTCCAGCTAATGGGTCACCACTCCTCCACGCAGTGTACAGGGAATGAGTGACCACTCCTGGCGAATACTGACGCTTGTGCCATAGGAAACACAGGCCTTTGTGACAGGATGATATCGCAGCTTCCTGGGACATGACTATTTCCCAGTGTTCCTGCCTTTACGTGGGGTTAAACAGCAGAACTCAGCGGTGACAGGACATGATCATTATTGCTGAATTGATCTCTGCTTTCAAGCATTATAATACAGGACTATCCAACCTTTTTTTTTTATTTCACCCTGCACAGGTAGATCACGTGGTGCCCGAAGTTTGTTTGTCTGTTTCTGATAAATAGCATACATCTTAAGTTGTGGGTATGATGAGCCCCTGCTGTTCTGATTTAGCATTTATCCATAGAGGTATTTCCATAAAAAGGCATCTCCAAACTTGCTGACCAATAAGTAAGACACAGCTTCGCCATGAAGAGAAACACTTTCAGTTGCATCAAAGTAGAAATTGCGAGAGAAATGCAGTAGATCTGTCATGTTTTTGTCAGCCTCTCTATATTCAGTTCCTACCCTTCCACAGCCCCAGGTCCTGCCCTGTAAAGTTGTTTCCAGCACAGCCCACCCATTTTCAACTCTCTGAATTCCTGTTAGCATTCAGCATTCATGTGAATTTCAGCTTATCATCTGCAATTGCTTTGTCTACTTTTTTGTTGTTTTTCTCTCTCTCTTCCTTCCCTTCTCTCTCTCTTCCTTCCTCTCTCTCTCTCTCTCTCTCTCTCTCTCTCTCTCTCTCTCTTCCCCCCCCCCCCTCTCTCTCTCTCTTCCCCCCCACCCCACCCCACTGTCTCCCTTTCAGATTGATTAAAAAAATAAGCAGATCTAGCCAGGAGGCCTGGGTTCAAATCCCACCTGCCTCAGAGGTGCGTAATGACATCTCTGAGCATGTTTATTAGAATATATTATAAAGCAGACCCAGGTCCCAATGATTTGGTGGTGGGAAAACCGTTTGCTTTATTTTTCCTTACACGCACAACCAGTCCCAGGAATGGCTCTGCAGAACAGTCACTACAGTCCTGAGTTGTGACTGTAATTTGTTGTTCAATAATAAACAATGTTCCTCTCCAGTCGGGATTCCTGAGTTACTGTATAAGTGTAGGCATACATGCGTGTAAATGTGGATAACCTAGGCGAGAATCGTCAGTCATTTAAGACATTTAAATGTCAATCCCTTTTAGATGTTTTCTAAAAAAAAATCAATATTTGCAATTTCAGTATGTCTGTTGACATAAGGATGAGGTTTATCATTTTGCAATTACTGCTGAACAACTGACTCCAAAATCTGTCACTCTCACCATGCTGGAACCGGTTTGGGAATAAAAACTCATGATTTTATAAGGGATTATATACTTGAATGCATTAACAAAACATTAAGTCGTTGAAGGAATGTCAATTCATTGAATGTTTTTTTGAATGAGACTGTTTGTAAATGAAGTCTATAATAGACACTCAGAATGGCTTCTTAGGTCTGCCGATGCAGGTTCCTGGGTGAGTTAGTAAGGAGCTTCTAAGAGTAAAGGGTGGTGAGTGCTGGACTTGGGTTCATACTGAGTTGGAGTAGGGGATATGAGAGGGTGGGTGGGTCGAGGTGTATGAATTGGCCTCGGAGTGTGAGAGGCCATGGGTATTGGGGACATGGTTTGGCATGCGTTTTGAGGGACCATGGGGTTGATTGAATTCATAGTTTGTCACTGGCGTCATGGAGGATGGTGCGAGCATAATTTGATCTGAAGGGTATGAGTGATCTTGGGGGCATGGGCTGGCATGGATGGAATATGAGACTGTTTATGGGGTTGAGACTGGTGAGGAGTGGAGGGCTGAGTTTTATTCCTTTTTCTTACAAGTCCCAGCTCTCTTTGGAATACAGCAGCCTCTGTGGCTGTCTGTCTTCTCCTTTCATGGGTCACTGGCTAGATTCCAGTTAACAGCCCCCAGAATGAAGTAATGATGGTTGGGGTGCTTTCAGGTTCTGGAGTCATGGATGTTCCTGACTTTGAGTCCAGAGCAAAATGTTGGCATGTAGTATTGAACAGAATGCTAAAGTCTGTATAGGTTGTCAAAAGGAATACGGTGCAAAATTTGAACTTTTTCCCCATAGAGAACCTTTGATCTTGGTGATTTTTGCTAAAGGCATTCTTTAATGATTACAGCACAAAGTCTGATTAAAGCAGCATTGTTTTCAAATGATCTCATCCAAAGTTAAGCAATATTGAAATGAGAGTTTCATGTGTTTCATTACTCTGAAATTATTAAACAGTTCTGGATTTGTGGGGCCCGACTCACTTACATTTAGTGGTTTCAGGACATTTATTGCCAGTGCAGTTTATGCAGCATGACAACATCCTATGCTTCCTACATTAGTAATGTGACTTCACTTCAAAAACACTTTGTTAACTCTGAAGCAATTTTGGATGTACTGAGGTCATGAAGTAAGCTATGTAAAGGCACGTCTTTCCGTCTTTATAAAAGTGACAGAACTTAAGTTAATTATTTGTTCAACTTTTATTGAAAAGATGCAGTTATACAAGAGGAATTTGACTTAGCACAGAGCTAAGATTTACAGCTGTAAATTTGCTTATGACTGAATGCAGAGAAAGAAACAACAAACCTTTATCGACCACAGCTATCCTCACTTCCGTGTTAACCGTCTACTTGAGATCTCTTGGCCTTGTAGTCCAATGTCAATAGTTATCAAGGGCAAAAAAACCCAACTTTGTCTACAATGGATTACTTGAGAGTACAAGGGGAAGGTGAGATGACTTCCAGTAGTGAATAGAGGCATCCTGTGCCATCGCAGTTGCTGTCAAGAGTGTCTTTCTTCTTAGGGATAGCTGAGGATTCAACAGCTCAGTGCTTTGGGACATTGTGACATCAAGGGGCAGGGGGACTCTGGAAAAAAGGGTGCACAAATTGTGGATAACTTAAGGATGCTTTCACATTAAATGTAAGAATGATAATGCTGCAATGACTGTTAACAGGCTAGAAAACTAGAAACAGTTTAGAAAGCGATAAAGGATGACTGAAAGTAAAGGAGAGAAAAAGTAGAGTATGAGAGAAAATCAGCAAGAAAAATAAATGCTTCTGAGAATATAAGGGCAGTGAGCACTGTTCCCATACCCAATTGGTTTGGGGAACTAATAATGGGAAAAAAGGAGGGACTTTGAACAAGTATTTTATATCTGTCTTCAGAATGGAAGATGCAAGAGACGCAAAAAGCATCTCAAGAACAGCAGGAAATTAAAAGTCAGAAAGGAGGGAGGAGTTTTAAACAATCATGGTCACTCAAAAAAAGTATTGGGAAAACTAATGGGACTAAAGTCTGACAAGTCCCCTGGATCTGCTGGCCTTGATTAAGGGGGTGGTTGGCGAAATAGGGGATATGTTGGTTATAATCTTCCAGAATTTCCTAGATTGTGGACAGGTTCTTTTGGATTGGAAAATGGTACATGTACCACCATTATTCAAGAAAGGAGGACAACAGAACGTAGGAAATAGAAACCAGTTAGTTTAACTAACTTTAATATCTTTATATAGGTTTTTAGCAGGACCAAAGGGAGCAAATGAACTAGAAATATTCCTTAGGAAGATAGAAAATGCAGGGGTATTTTACGAAAGCAATTAGGAGAGAAAAAGGGGCCATGAAAACATGGTAAAATTAGGGAGAATTGAAAGATATTCTGTAAGCTTAGTTAGGGAAAGAGGATAACAAGGGAAAGAGTAGGCCCAGAAGAGACCAAGGGGCCAGTGTGTGCATGTGTGTGGAGCCGGAGTACAGTCGTAGGGTGTAAGTAAGTACTTCACATCCGTCTTTGACGGGAGAAGGAAGATGTAGATACAGAATTTAGAGAGGGCGACTTTGCAGTTCTTGAGCAGATTAATGGAGGGTGTGAGGAGATATTGAGGTACTTTTCAGGTTTAAACGTGGTCAGATTTCAAGATCTGGATAAGTTGTATCCCAGGCTGCTGTGGGAGATGAAGAAGAGAATTACAGGGACCCTCACCCAGATTTTTAATTCTTCTCTGGCCACAGGGAGGTGCCAGAGGACTGGAAGACTTCTAATGTCGTTCCACTTTTCAAGAAGGGTGGTAGAGATAAACCAGGGAATTACAGACTGGCCAGTCTCCCATCAGTGGTAAGGAAACTATTGGAGAAAACCCTGAAGGATAGAATTGGTCTGTACTTGGAGAGTCAAGGTCTGATCAGGGATCGTCAACATGACTTTGTCCGACAGCCATCATGCCCAACAAACTTGATTTAGCCTTTCAAGGAGGTGATCAGGTGTGTGATGAAGGACATGCAGTTGATGTAGTGAATATGGATTTCAGCAAAGCCTTTGACAAGGTCCCATATGGGAGACTGATTAAGAAGGTGAAAGAACATGGGATCCAGGGTAACTTGACGAAATGGATCCAGCATTGGCTTAGGGGCAGGAGACAGGGTGATGGTAGAAGGCTTTTCATGTGACTGGAGCCTGGTGTGCAGTGGTGTTCCTTCGGAATCAGTGCTATGCCCCTTATTGTTTGTTTGTTTGTTATATATACGTTACATAGATGCGAATGTGGGGGCTTAATAAGTAAGTTTGTGGATGACATGGAGATTGGTTGTGTGGTTGCCAGTGAGGAAGAAGGTTTTAGATTACAGGAAGATATAGATGCATTGGTGAGATAGGCAAATCACTGGGAGATGAAATTACACCTTGTTAGGTATGGGCTGATGCATGTTGGAAGAAGTTACAAGAACAAGGGCGTACTCAGTGAATGGCAAGACACTAGGAACTTCAGGGGAACAGAGGGATCTTGGGGTGCTTGTCCATAGATCCCTGAAAATGGCAGGACAGCTAATGCGGTGGTTATGAAGGCATATGGGACACTTTCCTTTATTCATTGGGCATAGATTATAAGAGCAGGGAGGATGTGTTGGAGCTGTACAGAACTTTGGTTAGGCAACAGCTGGAGTATTGTGTACAGTATAGGAAGGGTGTGATTGCACTGGTAAGGGTGCAGAGGAGATTCACTGGGCTGTTGTCTGGGTTTGAGCATCTCAGCTCCGATGAGAGGCCGGATACACTCAAGTTGTTTATTCGGAGCAGAGAAGGTTGAGGTGGGAACTGCCCACGGTGTTTGAGATTGAGAGACATGGAGAAACAACTGTTCCCCTTCGTCAATAAAGAGGTGAAGGGCAGGAAGTTTAGAGGAGATTTGAGGAAGACGTTTTCACCCAGAGGGGTTAGAAATCTAGAAGGCACAGCTTAGAAAGATAATGAAGGCAGGAAACCTCACAAAATATAAAAAGTACATAAACGAGTACTTGAAATGTCATAATATCAACGATATGGGCCAAGTTCTAGAAAGTGTGGTGAGAATAGTTAGGTCAGGGCAGACTTGACAGGCTGAAGGTCCTTGTCTGTGCTGTATGACTCTATCATTGGGAAAATATCATTAATCATCCAAAGTCAGCATAATTTTGTGAAAGAATAATAGTGTTTGGCAAATTAGTTTGGTTTATTTAATGACGTAACAGAGTGAATAAAGGGAAACAAGTAGATGTAGTGTATTTGCATTTGCAAAATGCATTAAATGAACTACCACACAAAATAACAGTGTACAAGAGCTCACTGTGTTGGAGACAGATTTATTAGCATGGATAGAGGCTTGGCTAACTGTCAGGAAACAGTTGGTATAAATTGGTCATTTTCCAGCTGGCTAACAGTAAGTAGTGAAGTGCAAGAGGGATTAGCAATTGGACTTCAACTATTTACAATATATATGAATTTCTTGGCTCAGAGACCAACTACATTGCAGCCAAATTTGCTAACAATGCAATGATAGTTAGGAAAGCAGTTTTTAATTAGCATACTGTGTCTGCATATGTTATTTAGGTGAGGTGAGTGGGCAGAAAATTTGGGAGATGCAACATTATCATGTGGGAAAATGTAGAAATAGCACAGAATAATGTTGAAATAGAAAAGGAAAATATTATTTATATAGAGTGAGCCAGACTGCAGGTTGCTGTGGTGCAAAACTGGGTGTCCTTGAAAATGCATTACAAAAAGATAGCGAGAAGGAACAGCAAATAATCAGGAAGGAAGGTGGAACGTTATCCTTTATTTGTGGGAGGTGGTGTATAAAAGAAGGAAGTTATGCTCCAACCATACAGGGTATTGGCGAGATGGCACAAGGTCTCCTCTGTACAACTTTGGTCTCCCTTAGAAGAATACTTACACCACTTGCAGCTTCGAAAATGTTCACTTGACTTCTTCCTTGGATGAAGGAATTCTTTTTTGAGGAAAGGTTGAGCGGGTTAGACCTGTACTCGATGGAGTTTAATAAAGGTAGAGGTGACCTTATTCAAGCAAAGAGAATTCTGAGGGCGATTGTTGAGAAGATGTTTACCCCTGTGGAGGAATCGAAGTTTAAAAATAAGGGTTTCCTGTTTACGACTGAAAGAAGGAGGAATTTCTATTCTCTCTGGATTATTTGTCTCTGGAATTCTCTTCCCAAGCGTGCTGTGGAGGCTGAAACGTTGACAGTATTCAAGGCTGAGTTAGACAAATGTTTGATCTACAAAGGTATTGAGGCTTATGAGGGCAGACAAGAAGGTGGAGTTAAGGTCGTGACAGGATCAACTGGGATCTTATTGAAGGCAGAGCAGGCTTGATGGGCCAAATGGCCTACTCCTGCTCCTTTATCTTGTTCTCTGATATTCTAAAATGATGTTGAAAGTTTATCTCAGGAGCACGAGGGTCTCTGTAATTCAACTTGATGGACAAGGTTTCATATTTTTAAAACATGTTTATTGAAGTAAATCAATCAAAATCAAATAGTTGTAGCATTGATTAAGAGGAGAAAAATGGTTCAAAGTAAAATGTAAATGTCACTTCAGCGAGTCGATACAATACAGATATGCCTCACATAGTTCTGTGCAGTCATTTTGCTTCAAGTTGCGCCACGTGGAATTGGACTTGGCCTCTGCATTATAGGCTCTGTCATTTCGCACTCGGTCATTCTAGCTCTTGAGTCCCATTCGTCAGCAGCCAGGTTCCATCTGATGTTTTCACACCTGGTTAATAACCACAAGGTGCACATTCACAAATCCTCTGTCCCTCAGGCCTTGACAATCCTGATGACACTGAGTCCCCAAAGACCCCCTTCCCAATCCTTTTAAACACACCGGTGGGCTCTGCTAACTCTGAACCAGCAGCAACAGATATTAACCATAGTTCCCTGCTGGTTTTGTCTTAGCCGTGGTCTATCCAACTATAATACACATGCAGTTTCGGAGCCTCTGTTGTACTGTCAGAGCCCTACTTCAGTACCAGGATCTGTCATAAACTGCCAAACAGAAAACCTCAATTCATAGATGGTTTTGTTTCTTTTCAAACCAATTTGTGTTCCAGTTACAGACTGTTTGATCTCAGACGAGCTGGAACCCCAGGACTGCAATCAGCTTTCTATTTATCTTTTGCTCATTAGTTTTTCACCCTTCAGATTACATGTGAATTTCTTGGAACGTAATTATGCCATCAGGAAACCAATTAGCCATCTTTCAGATTACTCACCAGTTCACTTTGGCCTTAATTAGGCATCAGACAGAAAATAGTAGAGACTTTTCCTAAAGCATGTAGGTTATCACACTAATGCTTGCTCCTCCTGCAGAATGTGGCAGGTGGGAGACATGGCACACGTCTCCGCTGGCTACATCTGCGGGAAGTGCACCCAACTCCAGCTCCTTGAAAACCGTGTTAGGGAATTGGAGCTGGAGCTGGATGAACTACGGATCATTCGGGAGGGTGAGGGGGTAACTGGGAGGAGTTACCGGGAGTTGGTCACTCCTAAGGCTCAGGACAAGGATAGATGGGTTACAGTTAGGGGGAGGAAAGGGCCCAGACAGACAGTGCAGAGATCCCCTGTGGACATTCCCCTCAGCAATAAGTATACCGTTTTGGATACTGCTGGGGGGGGATGACCTACCAGAGGAAAGCCAT
>NC_057715.1:96149149-96184962 GCF_004010195.1 Chiloscyllium plagiosum
GTTTTGTTATCACATAGCCTGCCATTACACACAACCTCTGGTGAGTCACCAAGTCTCCTTTAACAGTGATTCACTCTCCCAACAACATTGTAATCCACTCCTTTATCCAGCTCTTCTTTTCACTCTATCCCTACCTATCCTTTACACCTTACATCCTCCCCACACCCTTCAGCATATAAACCAATATTTTCCGACTATCAGCTCTGAGGAAGGGTCACCGGATCAGAAACGTTAACTCTGAAATCTCTTCACAGATGTTGCCAGACCTGCTGAACTTGTCCAGTACCTTCTGGTTGTTGTTTCTGATTTATATCGCCCGCAGTTCTTTGATTTTATTTCACCGGGAATTTCTAATTCAGGTCTAGCAGCCTAGATCATGTGGTTATAAACCCTCCCAGTGAACACTAACTCCATTTCTCTCCCAGTCTCTGCTATCTCTCCCACTCCCTTCACACTCACTGAGTAAAACAATCTTCACATTATCACCCTGCATTATTTGCCAACGAAAGTAGTTACTAAAAATGATCACAAAAGTTTATAATTCCTCTCTGTAAATTAAATATCCCTGAAAACTATCTGCTCCTAGTCGAAATGATACTTAACCTCTCAGCTCCAAGGAGAATTATATGAAATTATGTTACATCTCGACAAAAGAGAAATCTTTTAGGTTTAATTTATTAGTGTCATAGAGATGTACAACACAGAAACAATCCCTACGGTCCAACTCATGCATGCCAACCAGGAATCCTGGATTCCCATTTGCCAGGAGCTGGCCCATATTCCTCGAAATCCTTCCTCTTAATGCATCCAATCAGATACCTTTCAAATGTTGTAATTGTACAAGCCTCCTCCCCTTCCTCCGGCTGCTCATTCCATACAAGCACCACCCTCGACATGAAGAAGTTGCCCCTAAGACCCCTTTTAATCTTTTCCCTCACACCTTCTGCTGTGCCCTCTAGTTTTGAGCCCATCACACATGGGAAAATGACCCTGACTGTTCTCCTTATTCATGCCCATCATGATTTTATAAATTTTGACAAGATCCCCTCTCAGTCTCTAACACTCCAGGAAGAATACTGCCAGCCTGTTTCGGTTTTCCCAGTAGTTCAAACCGTCCAAACCTGGCAAAGCCCTTGCAAAACTTTTCTGAACGTTTCCAGTTTCACAATATCATTCCTAGAAGAGGGAGACTGGAACGGAAAACAGAATTCCAGAAGAGCCTTAAATCAATGCCCTATGCAGCCACAACAGGACATCACAACTTCTGTATTCATGCATTGTCCAATAGTGGAAAGTGTGTCAAACGCTGCCTTCACTACCCTGCCTAGCTGTGACTCTACTTCTAGGGAACTGTGAACCTGCACTCCAAGGTTTATTTTTTCAGCAAAGCTCTCCATGACGTTCCCATTCAGTGTATAAGTCCTGCCCTGATTTGTCTTTCCAAAATGCAGCACCTTACATGGATCTAAATTATACTGTCTGCCATTCCTCAGCCCGTTGCCTCGTCTGATCAAGATCCCGTTCTACACTGAAGTAAACGTCTTTGCTGTCCACTACACCTCCAATTTTGGTGTCTTTTGTAAACCGACTGACCATACCTCTTTCACATCCAAATCATTTATATAAAAAGTCCAGCATCGATCCTTGCAGCACACTGCTGTTCACAGGCTTCCAGTCCACAAAGCAACTCTCGATCACCACCCTCTGTCCCCTACCTTCAAGCCAATTTTGTATCCAAATAGCTAGTTCCCCGTGCATTCCATGTTACCTCACCTTGGTAACCAGTCTGCTTTGCGGAACCTTGTTGAATGTCTTTCTGAAGTCCATACTAACAACGTCCACAGTCTCCCTTCAATCATCTTTGTCATTCTTCAAAAGGTTCAGTCAAGTTAGTGAGACACAATTTCCCACGCACAAAGCCGTGTTGACTATCCCCAATCATGCCTTGCCTTTCCAAACACATGTAAATCCTATTCCTCAGAGTCCTTTCCAACAACTTGCCTGTCACTGGGATGTTCTGGAGTGGAATTGCTCCTGAGTGCAGATATGGAAGAAGTGGAAGAATTCAGTACAGGACGATACTCGAGGGAAATCAGGAGGGCAAAAAGGGGACATGAAATAACTCTAGGAACGGTTCTCTAGAAAACTCTATGAAAAGGCTCACTGTTCTCTTGTTCCCCGGCCTTTCCTTACCACCTTTTTAAAATCATTGCAGCCATCTTCCAGTACTTCACCTGTGACTATCGATGATACAAACATCTCAGGAGGGGTCCAGCAATCACTTCACTAGCTTTCCACAAAGGTCTGAGATACATCTGATCAGGTCCCATTCATTTATCCACCTTGATACGATTTAAGACATCCAGTACCACCTTCTCTGTAATATGGACGTTTATCAAGTTATCACTATTTATTTCTCCAAACTCTCTAGCTTCCATTTCATTATCCATTAAAAATAAATGTGAAATACTCGCATAATATCTCTCCAAGCTTCTGTGGTTCCATAGACCAACTTGTTGATCTGCCTGGTTATTCTTTTATCGGTGATGTATTTGCATAATCTCTTTGGATTCACCTTAAACCATTTTCTGGAGTTATTTCATTTCCCCTTTTTGCTCTCCTGATTACTCTCGAGTATAGCCCTGTACCCAATTCCTCCACTTCTTCCATATCTGCACTGAGGAGGAGCAATTCCACTCCAGAACATCTCAGAAAGGCTTCCCATTCAATTTCCTTCCCACGTGATCAACAATGCCCTCCAATGCATATCCTCCACACTAATCTCCAGATACAGTGCATTAACCACTGCTATTTCCGCTACCTGCAGTCAGACCCCAGCATCAGGATACATTTCCCTCCCCACCCCTATCTGTATTCCACATAGACCATTCCCTCTTCGACTCCCTTTTTAGGTCCACACCATCCCTTAAACCAGCCCTCCATACCAGCGCCCTCCATTGCCACCACAGGAGATGTACGTCCTGTGCCCACACCTCACACATCACCTCTGTCCAAGGTCCCAAACGATCTCTTCAAAATCTAAATTCCTGCAAATCTAAACACCTCATCTACTGCGTCTGGACACTCTGGACAATTTACCATGGTTAAATCACCAAACTTTCAAATCTTTGGACTGTGGGAGGAAACCAGACCACCTGAAGGAAACACCGTCAGACATGGGGAGAATGTACAAACTCCATACAGAGAGTCAACCGTGGCTGGAATCAAACCCAGGTCCCTGGTGCTGAGGGAGCAGCGCTAACCACTGAGCCACAATACTATGGGATCTTTGGTGCTGACGTGCTACCCCACTGATACCTCAGTCACTCACCCTGCCTTATTTCCCAAGAGAGGTGGCAGTGATGGCCTAGTGATATTATCAATAGACAGTTAATCCAGAGACCCAGAAATGATCTGGGGACCTGGGTTTGAATCCCACCACTGCAGATGGGGATATTTGAATTTAACAAAAAATCTGGAATTAAGAATTTAATGATGACAATGAATCCATTATCGATTGTTGGTTAAAAAGCATCATCTGGTTCACTAATGACCTTTAGGGAAGGAATCTGCCATCCTTACCTGATCTGGCCTACATGGGACTCCAGACCCATCGCAAAGTGATTGACTGTTAACTACCCTCTGGGCCCAGCCAGTGACACCCTCTTCCTGTTAATGAATAAAGAAAAAGGTCAAGTTTTGTTCCTCCTCTAATACGTACATCCTAGAAACTGAATCTGAATTGTTCTCGTACACACTGAACAAATAACTTTCCATCCAAGCCCATAACACGACAGCACTAAGAGGTGATGTTGGTAAAGTTAAAACCCATTCTAATTGCAACCATTTTATTCTTCCAGATAACAGATACAGATCTCCTGGTAAACTTACTTCTCAATTCCCTGCTGACTATTTGGCGGGTGTCTACAGTACAATCCCAATGAGGTGATCATCCCTTTCTTCTTTCTCAGTCCCACCCAAATAACTTGCCTGGATGTAGGACCAGGAATGTCCTCCTGAAGCCCAGCTGTAATGTTATGCCTCATCAAAGATGCCACTTCCCCTGTTCTATCCTTGCTATAGCATCTATACCCAGGAACAGTATGGTACTGGTCCTATCCATCCCCGATTCATGCCTCTGTAACTGCTGTAATATCCCAATCCCACGTTCAAAACCATACCCTAAGCTCATCTGCCTTCCCTGTCAGGCCACTTGCATTGAAATAAATGCAGTGTGACCTCATTCTGTGACGTGCCCTTGCCTGCCTTGACAGTCTGACCTCTGAACAGTATCAGCCTCAGACTTACCTCTTTCCTCACTATCTCTTTGGGTTTACTCCCACTCCCTCACTGGTTCAATTCCCCCTAAGGAGCACGAGAAAATTTTCCCCTCCAATGCAGGTACAATCCATCCTTCTTATGCAGGTCGATTCTACCCCACAATAGATTCCAATGATTCAAAAATGTGAATCCTTCTCAGCTCCACCAGGTCCACAGCCACTCATTGATCTCCTCCATCCTGCTGTTCCTACTTGCATTAGCATGAGGCACCAGAACTAATCCAGATATTACTATCCTTGAGGACCTACCTTTTAAACCTCCAGGCTAATTTGCCATATTCTCATCAGGACCTCATCCTTTCTCTTCCTATGTCATTGGTACCAGTGTACAACCACATCCCACTGGTTATTCTCCCTTTTTGAGAAGATTCTACTCCCTTTCGGAGACATCCTTGACCCTGGCACCAGGGAGGCACCACCCCATTCAGATGTCTCACTGTCAGCTGCAGAAACGGCAGTCTGTGCCCTATACCAGAGAATCGCCTATCATCATTGATCATCTGGAACCTGATATCCTCTCATTACATTGCAGAGAGTCTCAGTACCAGGAACTTAGTTGTCTGTGCGTCAGTCACTTGAGAGTCTATCACCCCCTAACTTTTCCAAAGCAGTATACTTGTTTGAGATGGAGACAGCCACGGGAGACTGCTGCATTACCTGCCTACCCCTCGTACCTTTCGTAGCGGTAACCCATCCACGTGACTTTATCTACAGTATCCTACCATCCTGAGACTGCCACCTATCATGCTCATTGACCACCACCCCCGTCAATTCCTAACCGCCTTTAACTGCCCCTCTCCAACCGATCCAATGGGATTTGCAATCTCACTTCCTGCAGACATAATCATTAGGATCATTGAAATTCTCCATGATCGCCCACATCTGACAGGAAAACCACATCAATCTATGAATGTCCATCTCTGTACCTTAAAATTTTACATTCCCAGGAAAAGGCACAGTCTTACTGCTCTACAAAACACGACTCCAGAATAACTTAATACCTACGCTTTATATTTTAAAATTTAATCAAGAGACTGTAAGACACATTAAAAAAACCCTCACCTTATTCACTATTGCAGATTTACGAAAATTAAACAGCCTATGATTTATGTAATAAGAGCTGATCCCCAGCTGTAGTAGTTTTGAGAGTGAGGTCTCTCCGATGGCAGCTGTGAAATGTCACTGTTTGTTTCTCTTTTCTCCCACAGTGCTCCCTCCCTGTCTCTGTAATTCCTCCTCCAACCTCACAACCCCCCTAATGTCATTAACCCTCCTCCAGATTCAGAAATTACAAGTCTGTGGTGTAAGAATTTTTTTTATTCATTTTTAGCTCTTTTATCACAAAAATTGAAAATACAAACCCAAGATTTCTGTTAACTGACTATTTGGAGAGGCCGACACATGGACGGGCTCAATAATTTATCTCAATTTGTTCACATAGATTGACGGACTTTTTAAAAAAAAAATTCGTCACCAAACAGTGAGGTGATGTTCTAATGGTATTTTTGCTAAGATCACAAAAATGGAAAATACAAACCCAAGATTTCTGTTAACTGACTATTTGGAGAGGCCGACACATGGACGGGCCCAGTAATTTATCTCAATTTGTTCACATAGATTGACGGACTTTTTAAAAAAAAATTCGTCACCAAACAGTGAGGTGATGTTCTAATGGTATTTTTGCTAAGACGAGTAATATGGAGACCTGAGTAATGTTGGGAGAATGAGGGTTCGAATCCCAGCATGGCTGATTTTGGCTTTGGTATTCAATAAAATCTGGAATTAAGAATCTATGATGACCATGAATTCATTGTTGAATGTTAGGGGTAAGAAAACACCATCTGGTTCACTAATGTCCTTTAGAGAAGGAATCTGCCATCCCTACCTGGTCTGGCCTACATGTGACTCCAGACCCACAGCAATGTGGTTGACTCTGGACAATGCATGTTCTAAACGAATAAACAAAAAGATTTATTTTAAATCATGGAGGAGCGCTTTTTTTGAACGTAATTGTGTTTTCAAATATAAATAAAAAGAATCACCTTGGTCGGATGGCACGATAGACGCTGCAATAATCAAAGGGAACTTGAGGGACAAATGTACAGAGAGATCTGAGATATTTGTCAGAATAAAGAGGTTGCAATAGTAAGCAATTTAATTTTCCAAACATTGATTCGGATTACCATAGTGTGAAAGGTTTGGTGGGTGGAGAATTTTTTAAATTAGTTCGAGAACATTTCCTTAATCATTGTGTAAATGTTCCTGTCAGAAAAGGAGCATAAGATGACCTTTTGTAGGGTAACAAAACAGGACAAATGACTGAAGTGAAAGTAGGGGAACGCTTTGTATGGGAGGAAATTGCGGGCCACTTGGAGAAATATTTGCATAATTGAGAATCACAGGTGAGTTGCCTGATGACTGGAAAGTGGCTAATGTTGTACCTTTATTATGGAGAAGCCTGTGAAATGTAAACCTGGGAGCCTGACCTCAGTGGTGGGTAAGTTGTTGGAGGTGCTTCAGAAGGATAGGATTTATATGCGGTTTAAGAGTTAAAGAATGATTAGGGAAAATCAACTGGGAGAAGGTGAGGACTACAGATCATGGAGGTCAGAATTGAAGAGTGAGGTGCGGGAAAAGCACAGCTGGACAGGCAGCATTCGAGGAGCAGGAGAATCGATGTTTCCGGTATAAGCCCTTCATCAGGAAGGGGATGATTAGGGATAGTCAGCATAACTTTATGAGAGGGTGTCTCATCAAAATGATTATTTTTTTAAGGTAGTCACCAAGAAGATCGATGAGGGCAGAGCGTGAGACATTGCTTATTTGGACTTTAGTAAAGCCTTTGGCAGGGTTCTGCATGGGAGACAAATTTGTAAAGTTGGATCACGTGGGATTCAGGGAGAACTTGCCATCTGGATAGAAAATTAGCTAAACAGTCATGAATCGGAGATGCCGGTGTTGGACTGGGGTGTACAAAGTTAAAAATCACACAACACCAGGTTTTAGTCCAACAGGTTTAATTGGAAGCACACTAGCTTTCGCTGAAGGGCCTGTTCTGTGCTGTACTGTTCTATGTTCTAATGTCACGTGGCAAGATATGAAGGGGTGGCAGGGTTGTTTTATGAGAAGAGATTAAAAAGACTGTCTACAATCCTTCAAAGAATGAAGGGTGACCTTATTGCAAGTTACAAAATTCTTATGTGGGGATCACAGGGTGGCTGTACATAAGATGTTGCCCCTGTCAGGTGAGTCTGCAATCAGGGACATCACCTGAGGATGATGGCTAGGCCATTTAGTACTGAGATGGGGATCTCTAACCCACAGACCTGTGCATGCTCATTCTTTGAGCATATTCAAGATCAACATTGGTAGATTTTTGGAGACTAATGACATTTGAGATATGGCGACATTGTGAAACAGTGCCATTGAAATAGACAGGATCTAACTGAATGGTGGAGGAGCTCAATGAGCTGAATGGTCTAATCCAGTACTTATCTGTTTCATACTCAGGGTTACAAATTATGGCCAATCGAGGACTTGGGTTCCGTTTAAGTATGTAAGGCAGGCATTGTGAAACCTCCTCATGGGTTCCTTTTCCTTGTCATGTTGCTCACTGAAATTAAAAATGGGAGGCTCTTTCAGCAACAGAAAAGCAAAGTGTGCACTGAGGCAAGGAGAAATGTGCAGAGGACCTGGATTCAGGCAGATCACTACTACCTGTACATAGGAACCTTGGCATTGAGTACCACCAATGTATTTGCCAGTGCCATCAAAGATGAGCCAATCCGGTCACTCGAGGCCATTTGAATTGTAGTAATGTGTGAGGGCTGCTTTTCTCTCCCCTTGCCCGGAGATCAGGAATTTGGTTCTTCTGATCACTTCCTCATCGCCCCACGTTAAAGTGTAAGGGCGGGCTTTGATTTAAACTGTTCTCAGTGACCCCATTTAATACTTTTAAGTGTTTTTAACCAGTTGAGCGTTTACAATGGCTTGCAGTTCTGGACAGGGTAAATGCAGTACTGTAAAACCCGACCCACAGGAGCTTCGAGCACCTGACTTTGGCTCTACAGGAGTTCAAATGCTTTGTTAGATCAGTCTTGTGTTGCTTTGCCTGGGGCTTTTGTTAGATCTTCTAACTAGCAGTTATGATATCATATTCAAGTTCCTTGGGCCACCCAGCTTTCTGTAAATTGTAATCTAATCTCCGTGTTTAGTGAGTCTTGCATCCAGTAGCGTATGTGTCTGATCCTGAAAGGTTACCCCAGGACTTTCCTAGAAGACGAAGGGTATGGGTGTGGGGCCAGGTTGTGTTGGGTGTGGGTTAGAATCTCTTGTGCTGTCATAGGGATTATAAATAAAACTTTATGGTTGTTAGCATTCAGGGTGTGATACTGTTTTGGATTTCTAATTGAAGCTTATGTGGCTTGATTTTCTACAAGGTGCCGTCTTCCAAATCAGCAATATTTAATGAAAAGCAGAAATGATAGCGACTCAAAGTAACCATTTATTCTGCTCAACAAATCATCATCATAACCCCACCCATAATAGTTCAAAGTTTTGGTGTTGCAGTGAGAGAAATTGAATTATCCAATAGTTGACTTGAACCCCATAAATCGCAAAAAAGTGGGAATTTGGTTCTAAAATTTTTATTTCAATGATTGAACAATCTCTGATTTTGAATGAAGTGCAGATTTTCATCACCTTATTCTGGTTGAAATGTCTCACAGCACTTCATGCAATGAATCACCTTTAATTGTTTGTGGAAAAGCAGATCGTTAATCAATTAGATCTAACAGGGCTGGACAGGGTAAATGCAGGAACGATGTTTGAATGACTGGGGAGTCTGGAACCAGGGGTCACAAACTAGGCATATGAGGTAGGACATTTAGGCCAGAGATATTTCCTCATCCAGAGAGTTGTAATCCTGTGGAACTCCCTGCCACGTAAAGCAGTTGAGGCCAAAACATTGAATGCTTTAGAGAAGGAGATTAGATATAGTTCGCAGGACTAAAGGGATTGAAAGATATGGAGCGAAAGTGGGAACAGAATTGGATGATCAGCTGAATTTATATTGACGGTGGAGCAGTTGTGAAGGGCTGAATGGCCTCCAGTCCTATTTTCTGTGCTTCTAGATTATCATAGACAACCAAGTTTAACCAATAAGCCAGAAGTGAAATATTTTAATCTAGAGAATAACACTCAAAGGATTCACGAATGTTTCAGTCACTTGGCTATTGATTTTAAAAAGTTTCAGTTAATGTCCATAATTAAATTTTGGTTAAAACAGTTGTATTCCTTTGGCATTTGGTACGTAGCAGATTGAAATAATTTATTTTTAATAGCTTGTGTGCGTGTGAACTGATTTGTTTCTGTGTAGTACGTTTCTGATTCATGTGGATCAGTCGAAAACCACACATACGTGCACAATAGATCAGGCACTAGTTAGGTGGGAAGAATTCTGATCTTATTGGGAGGAATAAATGTGCCTGACTTTGCTACAGTGATTTAATTAAAACTACATTAACAGGCTCCAGTACATGGTCATTCAAAGAGTAGGTGGCTATACAGAAATATCACTGATGGCTGCTTACTCAGTTCCTCCCATCTGTGAGGTTTATTCTTTAAAGTTGGATCAACACAACAGCAAATTCTATTAAAAGCAAAATGGTCTGAATGCTGGAGAAACTCAGTAGGTCTGATAGCATCTGTGAAAGAGAAAACTGTGTTAACATTTTGAGCTTGGTATGATTTTTGTTTAGCACTTTCTGTTTTTATTTCAGATCTCCAGCGTCTGCAGTATTTTCCCACCACTACGGTGCCTTTAATGTAAAAAATATGCCCCAGAGTCTGTTCAATATCCAGTGATTGAATAGATGTTCATATTCTCAAATGTGAAAGGGATGCTGGAGATCTAAAACAAAACAGCAAGTGCGGGACAAGCTCAGCACGTCTGGCAGCACCTGGGGAGAGAGAAACACAGTTGATATTTCGAGCCCAATGTGACTCTTCTTTCAATATTCCTCATCGGGTTCCCCTGTAACTGACCTGTTTATGCTAGATTTGGGGAGAAAGTGAGGTCTGCAGATGCTGCAGATCAGAGCTGAAAATGTGTTGCTGGAAAAGCGCAGCAGGTCAGGCAGCATCCAGGGAACAGGAGAATCGGCGTTTCGGGCATAAGCCCTTCTTCAGGAAAGGGATTGATGCTAGATTTGGGGGAAGCATTATTGCCTTATGCATCAATCGCAATTCATGAGGGTCGAAATTTGGAAAGGAAAAGACATTCCTTTTTTTCTTATAATTTTTTAAATTCAAGTCATGATATATGTGGTTGAGATAATGCATGCATTGTTATTTGAACTGTTGTTGCTGTTTCGATACTTCGTGACCCCTGGGTGTGAATGGTACTGTATGCTTAACAACTGGAACTAGTTGAAGTCACTGGACTCTGGGCTGAACTCTGTACTTGTAATATAATCAAAACTTTTTCTTCTTTATTCTTCCTTCTCCCCAATGAATGGGAGCACATAGATTCATAGAGTCATAGAGATGTCCAGCATGGAAACAGACCCTTCGGTCCAACCCGTCCATGCCGAGCCAATATCCTAACCCAATCTAGTCCTACCTGCCAGCACCCGGCCCATATCCCTCCCAACCCCTCCTATTCATATACCCATCCAAATGCCTTTTAAATGTTGCAATTGTACCAGCCTCTACTACTTCCTCTGGCAGCTCGTTCCATACATGTATCACCACCTGTGTGAAAACATTGCCTCTTAGGTCTCTTTTATATCTTTCACCTCTCACCCTAAACCTATGCCCAACCCCAGGGAAAAGATTTTGTCTATTTATCCTATCTATGCCCCTCAAATTTTTGTAAACTTCTAGAAGGCTCAGCCTCTGACACTCCAGGGAAAACATCCCCAGCCTGTTCAGCCTCTCCCTATAGCTCAGATCCTCCAACCCTGGCAACATCCTTGTAAATCTTTTCTGAACCCTTTCAAGTTTCACAACATCTTTCCGATTGGAAAGAGACCAGAATTGCACACAATATTCCAACAGTGGCCTAACCAATGTCCTGTACAGCCGCAGCATGACCTCCCAACCCTTGTACTTAATACTCTGACCAATAAAGGAAAGCATACCAAACACCTTCTTCACTATCCTATCTACCTGCGACTCCACTTTCAAGGAGCTTTGAACCTGCACTCCAAGGTCTCTTTGTTCAGCAACACTCCCTAGGACTTTACCATTAAGTGTATAAGTCCTGCTAAGATTTGCTTTCCCAAAATGCAGCACCTCGCATTTATCTGAATTAAACTCCATCTGCCACTTAGCCCATTGGCCCATCTGGTCCAGATCCTGTTGTAATCTGAGGTAACCCACTTTGCTGTCCACTGCACCTCCAATTTTGGTGTCATCTGCAAACTTACTATGCTCGCATCCAAGTCATTTATGTAAATGACAAAAAGTAGTGGACCCAGCACCGGTCCTTGTGACACTCCACTGGTCACAGGCCTCCAGTCTGAAAAGCAACCCTCCACCACCACCCTCTGTCTTCTACCTTTTGAGCCAGTTCTGTATCCAAATGGCTAGTTCCCCTGTATTCCGTGTATAAGAAAAATATTTTTGTTCATAACTGTGGGTCAATGATGATTTATTCAAGTTTGTTTTCTGTGATCCACAAAGTGAGAAAAGCAGGTATCAGCAAATGAAACATTTTTCCTTTTCTATTTATCGTATCCATGCTCCTCATGATTTTATAAAGCTCTATAAGGTCACCTCTCAGTCTCTGACGCTCCAGGGAAAACAACCCATTTCCTTTGGCAATTGGGTAATCAGAATCGCAATAAGGGCTTCAGTCATACCAGTGTCTGGCCTAACACAATCTGGGAGGATGCTCAGAATTATATGTTCAGGACCCACACTGGAAACATGCAAGTGGGTGTATTTGAATGGGCTCCCAGTGTAATTTCAGTTGTCTTAAACACGAGGCTTGCAATCCAGGGACAGCGCCATCTTGGCTGCTCGGGAAATACCTGTTCAGGCAATTAGCCAGCACAACAATGAGAGCCTGGCACAAGATGCTGTCAGCCACTATGTGGACTGGCAGCTTTTCAATCTCTGCAGTGCTGAAAGTGGCCATTTGGTCCCTCAAGTCTGCAGCTACCCTCCGAAGATTATCCCACCCAGACCCAGCACCCTAAACTATCCTCGTATTTACCATGGCTAACCTACCTGTCCTACAAATCCCTGGAAGCTACGGACAATTTAGCATGACCAATCCACCTAACTTGGACATCTTTGGACTGTGGGAGGAAACCGGAGCATAGGGATGAAAACCACTCTCTCTCCTCAAGACAGGAGAATATACAAACTCCACACAGACAGTCACCCAAGGCTGGAATCAAACCTGGGTCCCTGGCGCTGTGAGGCAGCAATGCTAGCCACTGAGTAATTGTGTCTCCTCACTGGGATAGCAGCTATCGAGATGGATACTAATGTCTGCACAAGGTAAGTGGGGTGTATGTCCACCATCGCCAATCAGGCAGGTCCCAGTAAGAGGTAGGAATGAGGGGGTAGGTTGGTGGGGGTTGTTGTCATCGGGATCCCTTGGTTTCAGGGAGCCGCTCTGAGGGTTAGAGGGAAGACCACCCTTTGTCCCCACCTCGTGAGCCTTTGGGTTGGTTGTTAGGGGTTCATGTGATCATTCAGGTGGTAGAGCACTCACTTGCCTTTGTTAAGATGCTGGTGGTGGCAAGAGAGGTCCTCAACTGGCTATTTTAGTGGGTCACTTGGCATCTAATTGGAAGGCAAACATCCACCTTCCCAATCTCAAGAAGCCACTTTTAAGGTTTTTTGAGGACTGGAAGATGGCTGTATAAAAGTAGTCTTGCCTAATGTTGGACATTTGGCAGCTGTCCTGTTTTCCCATTCCCTTCCCCACTCCTTTCCTACTGAGTGTAGCAGCTGGCCCACCCTGTAAATAGCAACAGCCATTTGGCTCATTTCATCCATTTGATTCAACAAGCTGCCTGTCAGCACACATTTAGTCATGACAGCTCTTCCTTTAATGAGTGATGACCATGAATGTGGCACATGTCTGCAGGAAACATCACCACCTGGTATACACTGTGTTTGTTCTGATAAAAGTCAACCCACGGACACAAGATAAAATACAAAATATAAAAAGACTTGCTTCATAAAATGTGGTCTATATGGAATTCTACTTAACGATTAGTTTCTCACCAGAATTTAGAGCTTTCTGTAAAATTAGGTTGTTAGTCAATTTGATCTTCCACGTGGAGGGTCCAACCAGTTCTGCAATTTAAACATTTATTGATGTGAAAACAACCAGAGAATCACTTTGGATGCCAAATGTATTTCAGTCTGTCAGCATTTGCCCAGAGCATCTAGCACAGTAATTGCTCTTCAAGCATTTCTGACGAGCATGTAGGCAGTTGTTTCCTACATACTTAATGTAATTTATCATCTTTTTACTTTTCTTGATTTGATGTCCTGATAATGACTCTTGAATTTCTTTGATACTCTTCAGAGCTGGAATTTTAGGGTTGCTAGGTGCAAGTCAGAATGTTTTTACAAATGCTTCAACTGAATCGATGAAGTTCAGTGTCACCCTGAAGATGTGGCCAAGTCAAAGTTTACAATAAATGGGTCATATAAAGCTCATGTGGAAATTGTGAATGAAGAATTCTCATTGGCCTCTGACACATGCATTTAAGAGTTTGTTGGTTGTGGTGCCACAATGAAAATGGCCGAGGGAATGGTATAGAGGCAGGGAACTGCCACATGCCCATTGGTGCAAGGTTCTTTGCCCCCTTGCCTTTGTGCCACCACCATAGAGGTCTTAAATGTTCAATCCAATGTATAGAATCTTGGATTGGAATCTGAATACCTTTTGTTTTTGTGCACTCACCTAGAGACAGAATGCTACACAAGTATATTGTCCCTCCATCCTCTGTCAGCCATTCACTCAGTCGCTGATCCAGTGAACATAGCTCATTACCAGAAGAACAGAATTTAAAAGTGTATTGGTGTCTAAAACCCTCCCTTGCCCACCTGCATGGTCCTTACAGTCTCCATACTACTCAAATTATTCAGGAGCATCTGGTGATTGTGAGATTCGTTTATATTTAATATTCCATCTCTTAGCTACCCAGAAGCAGCTACTAAGTCGATTTCTTTTAATTCATTTGGCCTGAGCTTCCTCGAGGGCTATGGCAGCAAGATCCTGAACAATTATGGGGTATTTGAAAAGTGGTTAATTTTGTTTTTTGTTTTCACACCTCTTGATTACATGGATTTAAAATGACAGGTGAATCTAAACCAATAGTTAATATATGCAGTGTAGTCAATGAACAGTTTCCAGCCTATCGAAAAGAAGCATTCTGTACTAAACAATATGTGGTATTCTAAGTCCAAAACAACATTAAGCTTTCCTATATTTCCTGACCCTTGTTCTCAAAGTTTTTTTCCCCTCAGAATGAAGGAAGTCTGACTTGAATTCAGGCCCTTTTCCGAATTATCATGCTCATAATGGTCATTGGCTTTGGTCATTCCTGGTAAAATTAGTTCATGTCAAGTAATGTTCCTTGACATTACTTACACAGAGTTGATAGTTACTCTGTTTTATCAAGAAAGTATGTTATCAACAAAATAGTATTGAAGGAGATATTAGATATTTACAGAAGCTATGCAATACGTATGAACTTAAAATATATATTTATAATAGTGTAGCATATAGAATTCCTACAGAATGGAAGCAGGTCATCTGGCCCATCGAGTCTACACCAACCCTCCAAAGGGCATGCCCTCTACCCTATCCCTTAACCCTGCACTTCCCATGGCCAATCCACCTAGCCTGCACATCCCTGGACACTACAGGCAATTTAGCATGGCCATTCCACATAACCTGCACACCCTTTCTACTGTGGGTGGAAACTAGAGCATCTAGAGGAAACCCACATAGACGTGTGGAGAATGTGCAAACTCCACACAGGGTGGAATCAAACCCAGGTCCCTGGTGTTGTGAGGCAACAGTGCTGACCACTGAGCCACTGTGCCCAATATATTTTCAACAAGTTAATTTTCCACATTACAGGCACAACACATTGCTGCATAATCTATTTCTAATGATCCTTTAGAGGATCCTCTTCAGTAATGCAAAAAGTTAATTGAATCATCCCCAGGGGACTCCCAGATAAATTGTTGATGTGCCTGAACTAGTCATTAGACTTTCGTCTGTACAATATGAGTATCTGAGATTCTTTTTTAAAAAAAGTTTGATTTTATCTGCCTTGGAGAAATTAGATTTTGCTTTGGCTCACTGAGTAAATGTATCTATTAATTTGGTACTGACCAGGGACTTGTTCCCACACTGCATTATCCACACACTGGATAACCATGTTGCCTAACTAACTTCTTATGAGGTGCTATACAAAATCACTGCAAAGGTATACTCATAAAGAATATAATGTGTTGCATAACAGGAATGGGATGCATGTTGCATTAACTATACTGAACTGACATTTTGCATTTGCTCAGTGAGCGGCGATGTGCTTCAGACATGGTGGTGTTATTTTAGCTTTCTACCATTTTCTGTGAGTGGTTAGGGGTGTTCGTGATGTTGGTCAACAGACTGATTAGCCTGTGAAGCCTTCTCGTATCTCCCTTCTCTTCCCCGAAGGAAAAGCAATGTATGTGAAGAAACAGAGAGATGAAGAGCGCTGTGATTATCATTGATGATGTGGAAATGCTGATTGCAAAGGCCCCAGTTTCAGTGTTGCACCCAGAGTTCAGTGGTTTCAAGAATATGCTGCACCCTCTGTCCAGACATGGTTTTGAAATCTGCTTTTCTCTTTTGTGAGTTCTTTGTCTTGTGTTTCTTTAATGCATGTCGTTCAGCTCATATTTGGACAATAAAGCTTTATTATTCAAGTGCGGGGCAAGGATTCCACAGTGCTGTACTGCAGTCTGCTTTTTTGGGTCAGTGCCTGAAGCTGAAAGATTAACATCAAAAAGATGACAACATAATGAGCTGCAATCGGGCCATTAATGAAAAACTGGTGCAAACTTTGTTCCAGATGAATAGTCCATTAAATACGTAAATCCAGTTTGTCAGTGTACATGGTGCATGTTAGCAAGAGTCATTGCCATCCAAGCCTCAATTGTGTTGAATCCTTGTTTGCTTGATTAAAACTTAGTCCTGGGAACTGTTCTGATAAAGCATCTATCTCTGTGTTACCAAAGACAACAAGAGCTCAGTTTTCACTTAAGTCAATTCTAGCATAAACTGGGATAAAGCATTTATCAGTGAACTAAGCCAATTCTGACCCACTGTCTGTTTTCAGCATTTTTAATTTTCGTTTCAATTTTTATGCTTTTCTTTGACATTTGTACTGTTAAATTCAGAACTTCATTTCCATGGTTGGGAATGTGGTTGATGTAAAAACTCAACTGGAAGCAGTGTAAAGTCTCATGCAAAAGTGTTTCAGTAAAACTTGCTTTTCACCGGAAAGCATTTGCAAGTAAGTGACTATGCTGCAAGACTGTATAGTGAAATACTTTCAATGTAAGCTCCATCTGCCAATGCATTGCATATCTGACTTTGTCTCTCAGTTGGAACTGTTTTCAAATAAGCACCAATATGGTTAGTGTTACTCTGTTGGACCAGTGTTTTTATTCACTTTCAAAGACATTGATTTATTAAAAAGGGGCCACTTCAAGCTAACCCATGAAACATAGTTGTGATGGTTGTCTGCCAGAACTGGACCAATCTATCCCTTTCATCAAAGAGCAGGAGTACTTTCCAACCAATGAAGAGTTGGCATTAATCAAAATCCCTTTGACAGGTTGACACAAGTGAAAAGGCATTAAAAAAAAAGCTTAAATTCTTTCTGAACAAAGCTCTAGTGTGATCTTGGGAACATAGACCATTCAGTCTCTTGAGCTTCCTCCACCATTCAGTTAGATCATGGATGATTATCTACCTCAATGCCACTTTGCTGCACTATCTCTATATCCCCTAATGTCCCCTAAATGTTTCAGTTTCTGAGGGGAACATGTACAGTGATTGAATTTTGATCGCCCTCTAGGTTAGAGAATTTCAGTGATTCACCACTGTCTGAGTGAGGAACCACCTCCTCATCTCATTTATAAATGGCTTATTTCTTATTCTGAGATTATGTCCCTGGCTTTAGACTCAGCAGCCACAAAAAAAATCTACATCCATCTTGTCATGTCCTGTATGAACTTCATAAGTTTCTACAAGCTGTGGCAAATTCAGGCCTAATCTCCTTAATCTCTCCTCATTAGACAGTCCTGCTATACCAAGGATTAGTCTGGTGAACTTCCTTGCACTATCTCCATGGCAATTGTATCCTCCCCTCAATAAAAAGACCAAAACTATATACAGTGCCCCAGCCTATAAGGCTTTAACCAAAGCCTTATACAGTTGCAACAGACATTTTTACTCCTGTACTTCAACCTCCTTGTAATGAAGGCCATCATACCATTTGCCTTCCTCACTGCTTGCTGCACCCACATTCTAACTTCTTGTGATTGATGAACAAAGGCACCTCCCAACCTCTCACTATTGAAGAAATATTCTAGCTCTTCTCTGTTTCGTTTCATTGAAATGAACAACTTCACAATTATACTATGTTCCACCTGCCATGTTCTAGCCCATTCACTTAGCCTGTCCATGTCCTTGTGAAACTCTTTTGCACTGTTTCCTCTTTCCCCCAGCCTCCTCTTGTTTGTTCTCTAAACTCGTTCAAAAATTCAGTCTACATTATTGTGTCTATTCCCTTCCACAACCGTTTGTGTATTTTTCTGAAGGTGAAATATAATTCCAGATTCTTGGAAGTCGACAGCGCAGAAAAACGCCCTTTTGGCCCATTGAGTCTACAGCAGTCCAAAACAGCCACCTAACTATCCCAATCCAGCACTTAGTTCTTAGCCTTGATGCCTTGGCAACACGACTGCCCATCTAATTGCTTGAATGCAATGAGGGATTTTTCTCTATCACTCTTACAGACAGTGAGTTCCAGATTATCACTAGCCTCTGAGTGGAATACATTTTCCTGACATCCCCTGAAAACCTCCTGCCCCTTACTTCCAATCTGTGTCCCCATCATTAATTCCCTTGGCCGCTTTCAATTCCTTACACTGTTTGGTTGACGTTCAGTCAATCCTGGGCTCTCAAAAGAGATGGGAAGAATTGCTGCTCAGCGATTAAATCAACTTGCTTTACATTTCTTAATTTGTATCTATTGTGATTACAGTCATGGTGACAAATATGGTACTCATTTTGCACATGGCAAGATCCCAAAAATGGCAGTGAGATAATGGATGAATTAATCTATTTCTAGTGCTGGGGAGTGACAGCAGGAGAGATTGTTGCTTTTAAAGTTTGTCACGGGATTTTAACATCGACCTGAATTAGTGGTATAGTCAGATGATGCCATACTTTGACATTCATTTTGAAGGACAGAACCTCTTGAACACATAATAGTCCTTCAGTAACGCTTTGGCATGTTGAACTAGCTCACACGCTCGTGCTTCCAAAGTGACACTTTGCACAAGTTCTTCTGACTCCTAACGAAGAATGCTGGGGACTAGCTCTGGCTGATTAAAAAACACAGAGCCAGGTTTCTTGTCAGGCAGCATCCGAGGAGAGGAGAATCGACGTTTTGGGCTGGAGCCCTTCATCAGGAATAAGGGCTCTGGCCCGTAACATCGATTTTCCTGCTCCTCGAATGCTGCCTGACCTGCTGTGCTTTCCCAGCAACACATTCTCGACTCTGATCTCCAGAATCTGCAGACCTCACTTTCTCCAGGTTTCTTGTCAGCTAACCATATCCAAATTCTGCTTGTATTTGCTGATCGTTACACTGGTATTTGTACATCCTCAATCCAGCCCTTAGCTTGTGCCCAGGCATGTAAGATATACAGTCACAGCCAAAGCCACTATAGAATCACTCCAGTCAGGAAACAGGCCATTTGGCCCATTGAGTCCTCACTGACCCTCCAAAGAGCATCCCACCTAGACCCACCTCCCTCCCCTATCCCTGTAACCTGCATTTACAATGGTTAACCCACCTAACTTACACATCCATGGACGCTATGCAACAATGTAGCATGGCCAATTCACCTAACCTGCACATCTTTGGACTGTGGGAGGAAAACTGAGCACCTGGAGGAAATCAATGCAGCCTCGGGGAAAGCGTGCAAATGCCACACAGACAGTCATCCAAAGGGGGAATCAAACCCAGGTCCCTGATGCTGTGAGGCAGCAGTGCTAACCACTGAGCCACAATGTCAAACCAACCATAAGGTCTTTTGTCTTTCATCTGAGATTCCCCTGCGAAAGCTTCTTCCGATCTACGGCCGCAACTATCAAAAAGGACAATGGCAGCAGATATATGGGAACACCACCCCTACCACCTTAGGTTCCTCTGCCCAATTACAAAGTATTCTGACTTGGAAATCAATTGCTGTTCCTTCATTGCCTCGAGGTCAAAATGCTGGAACTCCTTTTCTAATAGCACTGAGGATGTCTCTACAGTACATGGGCAGCAATGGTTCAGGGAGGCAGCTCACCACCATCTTCCCAAGGACATTTAGGGACAGGCAATAAATGCTGGCCCAGCCAGTGAATCCCACATCTCATGAATTAATAATAATAGAAGAATAAGAGCTAGCAACTCTCCAATGTTTCAATTTCACTTTTTCCAATGTTTCAATCTCACTACTACTTCATTTCTTTGCGAGTAGACCCCTTACAAGCTTACTTCAAACTGCACCCCCACCCCAAGCCCACCCTGCACCAACCACAAATGTCCCTGCAGTTCCCTCAGAAACATAAAAGGGTAAGGAGACATAGTTCTTCCTTCCTTTACCTCTGCTTCATTCTAGGGACATAAATCTTCAAAGGCTTAAAGCAGAATAAAATCAGCCCTGTATCTTTCACAGTACATTCACAGCTGAATGAACTTTTTCTTTGGAAAGTTGAGCATTGCTGTTTTTGCAAATGGAATAAATGTTTTGAAGCAGCATTATAAGATGTCGTGGTTGTAGCCCACCGGGCTTGATTTTCAGGTTACCTGTACACACAAAGAAATAATTGTACTTAAGCCAACACATTTCAAGATCCTGCAAGGAATTTCTGATTCATTACCTCAAATGTCTCCCTCCCTTACCGCCATCAGTGATAGGCTTGTAAGCACCAGTGTTCAGTTTAGTATTGTGAAGTTCAGAGTGCTTCTCTCAGAGTCAGAAGGACAAAGATTCATTCAGGTGGATGTTGTAAGGCAGACACCATTAGATTTCAATGTAATCCTAATAACAGAATGAGTTAAATTGACGGGTAAAAGTACTTGCCTTAGAGGGAACAACTTGTTTCTTTGAAACGGGCAGCCTGCTGCCAGTTTGCTGGTCATCTCTGTGATTCTCCACATGGTGATATGAATCTTTCAGAAGTGGTGTGGGCAAAGGAAAGCCAATTCAGCCTGTGTACCTCCCAGCAGCTAGTTATATGAGAACATTTGCAAGGCCAAAGCAAAGATCTATCACTCAGGAAACAGAATAGTGTTGGGGGAAGAAAAATGCACTTAATAGTGGAGGCTGGGTGAAGCAGAGAATGCTGCATATCTTCTATCAGTTTTTGACCATTGTCTGGCTGACACAGCGGCTTTATGAGGCCACCTTATTATATCAGCTGTGCTATCCAATTCTCCATTACTTGTATTATTTTTGAACACTCATTTAAAACTAGTCTTTTTAAAAATTAATTCAGGGGATATGGGCTTTGTTGATGAGGCAAGCATTTATTGCCTGTCCATTGTTGGCCTTGAGGAGGCAGTGGTGAGCTACCTTGGATCGCTGCTGTCGATTTGCCCATAATGCCATTGTGGAGGGAGTTCCACTGTTTTGACGCAGCGACACTGAAGGAATATCTAACATACAAAATGGATTCAAGCTGAGAATAGGCCTGTTGGCTTCCACTCAGGCTCTACACTGGGGATGCAGCCGCTGGCTGAACCAATGAGTTGGTAGTGGCAGGAATTTGTCCTTGGTTTTAACCTTCACATTAGTTTGCCTCATGAGAACTCCACGGCTGATGATGGACCCTCCAGGGGAGTGTAAGGTTGAAGTGGGTTATATACCTGGTTAATCTGAGGACTATAAGATTTGGGGGAAGCCTCTTGCATCTCCTGATTTTAAAGATCCCAATGTCTGTCCTGCTTGTTGGTAGCCAATGTTGTAGAGAAATCTCTCAACTGGCACTGGTTCCCTTATGAACACCCTTAAAAGGCCTGGCACTCATTTTAAGGTGGTTGCAAAAATACAAAAAGGGCTTAGTGAATTTAACGTTAAGGCCCAGCAATTTAACAAAATGTGCATTCGAATCCTTTGCATTGCTAAATCGGTAAACTTCTCACATCCAAGACATAGATGGCACTGGTACCAATGTCTAAGCTATCTTTTCAGCAGTTTAATGCATCATATATGTTTTCATTCTACAATCAAAATATAAACAGTCAAACTATCACAGTCTGTATGGGCATACTCTATATGTTGAAATCTTGTACATAAGGTTAGATATTCCTGTATGTGGTCAGGAGCATGCACATATGTATTTTTGGTCTTTACTGTCAATATATCTATTACCTGCAAAACACATCCTGAGAGAGCTGGGGTTCAGTCAATAGGTTAGTAAAATAATTCTGCTTTGAATTCATATTTTCTTGGAGGCATCAAATCTCTCTTATGATTTGACTCACCAAGATAATTGCTTAATGGTTTCAGTATTGAATCAGGTGTTAACTTAAAGTCATTCAGAATCTGTTTCAGGTTTCTGATTTGATTGTGCATTCTGAAAATAGGATATTTAATGACTTCCTGTATTCAGAGAGATCACTACTTTTCACTGTAGTTGAGTTTTGAATAAGAACTACATGTGAAGGTTCAATGATGTGTAAAATGTTTATTATTGTAATAGCTTCCATTCAGTCCTCATTCTGTTATCAATTATTGTTCAGATGCCTCCATCCTACAATTTAATCATTGTTCAGTAAACTAGAGCAGTTGGAGTACATATAATGGCTGGTACTTTAAAGGTAAACCGTAAACTACAATGTTCCAGATCTCTATTGGCAGTGTGTATAGTTCACTCTGAGAGGTGCAGTCATCACTGCCAGTGTTAAGTGAAACTGCAAATGTGGGTGAAAGTTGAGAGTTTGAACTTTCTTGACCTTGTCGAATTATGCATCTTGTATGACCTGCACCATCTTTATATATGATCAGTGTTTAGGCTAACAATTAGCTTTCTTTTAGAAACAAGCCCATTATTGAGAGAGGAAATGTGAGTGAAATGTGAGTTCACACACAACGGTACTGTTAATCAGCAAGGGAAGAAAGTATATCCAGAGGCTGTATTTGTTTAAAACAGAAAAAAATCAAAGCTTACTGCACAAAGCATTCCTTTTAAAGAGTTGTTTGAAGTTATGTTTACACTTTAACTCCCATTTGCTGTTTGAAAGGGTTAAGTCCTTCAATACTTGGAAATGGGGAAGGGGGAAAACAACTCCTATTTTCACATCGCACAGTGAATGCAAGGCTATCAGATTGCATTTTCTTTCAGTAGCCTCAAAGTTGCTACAACACAAAGACCAGTGTCTCTCTCACAACGTCTCTCGCAGATATTACTATATAAGGCATAGCATGAGCTTAAACGAATGCTTTTATACTTACGGATTTGTGGGATCGAAAAGACCATAAATTGTAAGAGCAGGGTTAGGTCATTGGCCCATCAGGTCTCTGCCACCATTCAATGAGACCATGGCTGATCTACCAATCCTCAACTCCACCTCCCTGCGTTTTCCCCAAACCCCTTGATTCCCTTTCGGATTAAAATCTGTCTGTCTCAGCCTTGAATGTACTTAATGAACCAGGCTCTGCAGCCCTCTGGGGTAAAGAGTATCACAGATTTACTACTGTCTGAAGGAAGAGATTCCTCCTTATTTCTAATTTAACAGGGTGAGCCCTAACTCTGGGATTATACTCTGGTCCTACGCCCGCAGTGGCCGATTCACTGTCTGTGTCCCGGAGCGGGATCAGAGTGAGCCTGGAGCGATAGCGGAGGGAGCGCGGGCCGGAGCCCAGAGCGGGATCGCAGGAAGTTCAGTCCAGAGCCCAGAACAGGACCAGAGGGAGAATGGGTCGATGCCTGGAGCGCGATCGGAGAGAGTGTGAGCCGAAGCCTAGAGTGGCAGAGGAGGGAGTGCAGGCCAGAGTCTGGAGCGGGATCACAGGGAGTGTGAGCTGAAGCCCGGAGCGTGACTGGAGGGATTGCAGGCCGGGGGGCCGGAGCCCGGAGCGGGATCAGAGAGACCGCGGGCCGGAGCCCGGAACGGGATCGGAGGGAGCGCGGGCCGGAGCCCGGAACGGGACCGGAGGGAGCGCGGGCCGGAGCCCGGAGCGGGATCAGTGGGATTTATAAAAGGGAAATCATGTTTGACAAATCTATTGAAATTCTTTGAGAATGAAATTGGACTTTCAGAAGATTTTTGACAAATTCCCACATAAGTGATTAATGTGTAAAATTAAAGTGCGTGGGATTGCGGTGGTGCATCGTGATGAGTAGAAAATTGGTTAGCAGACAGGAAACAACAGGTAGGAATAAATGGGTCTTTTTCTGAATGGTCGGCAGTGACTGGTGGGGTACCACATGTCCAGCTACTCACAATATGTTAATGATTTAGATGAGCAAACTAAATGTAATTTCTCAAAATTTGCAGCTGACGCAAAGCTGGGTGGAAGGATGAGCTAAGAGGAGGATGCAGAGATGTTGCAATGGGATTTGGACAGACTAAGAGAGTGGGCAGATGCACGGCAGATCCAGTTTAATGTGGATAAATGTTAGGTTTTCTGCAGTGGGAACAACCAATAGGAAGGTAAGTTATCATCTGAATGGCTATAAGTTGAGCGAGGGGAATGTTCACCGAGACTTGGATTACCTTGTGAAGCAGTCGCTGAAAGTAAATGTGTAGGTGCAGTGGCAGTAAATAAGGTAAACTGCATATTGGACTTCATTGCAAGAGGATTTGAGTACAGGAATAAGAATCTCTTGCTGCAATTATACAGGGCATTGGTGAGGCCACACAGGGAATATAGTATTCAATTTTGGGCTCTTTATCTGAGGAAGAATGTTTTTGCTATTGAGGAAGTGGAGTGAAGGTTTACTAAATTGATTCCTGGGATGACAGGACTGATGAGAGATTGACTAGGATTGTATTAGTTGGGGTGTGGGTGAATGAGGGGGGAATCTCAGAAACCTAAAAGATTCTAACAAGACTAGACAGGGTAGACACAAGAAGGATGTTGTGATGGAGGGGGAATCCAGAATCAGGGGTTATTGTTTAAGAATAAAGTGTAAAACAATAAAGGATTGAGATGAGGAGAATTTCTTTCACACAAAGAGTGGCGAGCCTTTGGAATTCACTCATGCAGGAAATGTTAATTCCCATATGTAGCTCACACTCTGTTAATAGAACCAAATTACAAATCTTTTCCCAATGACGACAATGATGAGCTGCCTTTTTAAACTACACGTTTTTCTGATGGTGACATCCCTATTGTATTTAAAGCAGAAATGTCTTGGATGGGTGACTCAATGTTGATGAAGTCATAGCTTCATGAAAATCAGCCCCTCCATTCTCTTCCCAAATAATTTCCCTTTCTGAAGAAGGGTCATTGGACTTGAAACATTAACTCTGCTTTCTCTCCAGAAATGTTGCCAAACCTGCTGAGTTTCTCCAACAATTTCTCTTTTTGTTTCTGATTTCCAGCATCTGCAGTGCTTTGTTTTGCTTTAGTTTTTTTTTCTTTGACTTGATTAAGGCTTTTTGGAATATTTTGCACTACTGTTTAGCCCCATAGCTGTTGGCAGGACCTTCAGGCACCTCTCTCTCTCTGGTCCTTTTTGTTAAAAACAAACCTTTTGTTTTACACCTTTCCAAAGACTCTCAAAGCATCTCTTCAACACAACAATGCAATAGATTGGAAGTAGTGACCTGATTCTGAGTCTAAAGGGTCAACATGCAGTCCCTACATTATAGTTGTCTCCTTTCAGTCTGTAACATTGAGGTAATTTATTCACTGACATGTTGAGGGACAGACGAGACAGAAAATCTGTGCTTTGCAGTTACTGATTTTGTACTACAGACAGTAGCAGGGATGTTAACCAGGAGAAATGCTTTTATCTCTTGCATTTTAGTTAAAAAAAAATACATTTGCTTACAAAGACTGATGTTTAACATATGTAACCAGGGTAACTGGTTCATTGCTTTTTTTGAAAAGTTTATAAATGATCAACATGGCTTCAGGCCATGTTGAATGTTTCTTGTTACATGAATAGAAAGTTGTATAAAATACTCTAAAAGAATCTGTTGCCTCAGAGACAAATAGCAATGTGAGTTGGTAGGAATGCCAGATCATGTGTTTTCATTTTAGGAAGCATTGCCGTAGGCCTTTCTCATTGCTTCCTCACAGAATGCATTTTTAAAAAGTCCACTTTAAAACAAATCTGATAACTGTAGAAGCTGGACATGGTACCATGACCAGCAAAAAAAGATAAATATGACCTACAATTCCGAATTCATATCAAGGAGGCATCTTTTTCCACCTCATGGTAATTGAGAAATTGTTTTGGAGGGGACAAATGCAGTGAAGTGGGACATATTAGCAAATCCTCTTTACAATGTTTTGTCATTCCTGAATTTAAAATGGAGGTCAATCGTTGTGTTTGCTGCAAAAGCCAGTCTTTAGCAATGTCATGGTGATTATGTTTTAGCGCTTTAATTTCATTAATGATCATGCAATTGGGTTCAAGTCAAGTAAGAAAACTATATTCTTCCTTGTGCTGATCCAGAAAGGCATTCATTTGTAGCTCGCTACACGCTAAAATAAATAGCCAGGTGGAATTCCAAATCTGGAACGGAGTTGAACAATGACAATTTAATGTGATGATTTGGAGGTTATGGTGTTAGACTGGGGTGTACAAAGTTTAAAAATCACACAACACCAGGTTATAGTCCAACAGATTTATTTGGAAGCATTAGCTTTCAGAGCGCTGCTCCCTCTTCAGGTGGTTGTGGAGTGTAAGATCATAAGACACAGAATTTATAGCAAAGGTTTACAGTGTGATGTAACTGAAATGATATATTGAAAAAGACCTGGATTGTTTGTTCAGTCTCTCATCTTTTAGAATGAGCATGTTGGTTTTAGTTCTTTCATATGTAAATCTCAGAACTCTTTTAAATTTATGTTCTCAAGTGAACTTTAACAATTGGGGTCATGTTGGCCCAGATGATGCATTGAAGGTGTGAGGTACCCTGTGTGAGACTGTATGTGCCACAATGTTCAGACTGATTCTAATCTAAAAAAAACGGATTTACAGAATCTTACATGGATTTGTGCAATTTTTGTGCAAAATAAAATGTAATTCTGCAAGTAAAAATTCACCCAACAAACTTATATGTGAGTGTGTGTGACAGACGCGCACACGCACACACACCGACGCACACAGACAGACAGACACACACACATATATACACATGCACTCCTACAGACCCATACACACATGCAGACCCTCTCTCATACACAAGTTCTCTCTCATATGCTCACATATACACTACCATTCATACATGTAACCTGTCACAGACTTATACCCCTTTATATATACATATACATATACACACAGACACACCTGACAGACACACACACACACATACCTGGGCAGACAATTGTTAAAGTTTACTTGAGAATGTAACTTTTAAAGAGTTCTGAGATTTACATTGAAAGAACTAAAACCAACATGTTCATTCTAAAAGATGAGAGACTGAACAAACAATCCAGGTCTTTTTTAACATATCATTTCAGTTACATCACACTGTAAACGTTTGCTATAAATTCTTTGTCTTATGATCTTATACTCCACAACCACCTGATGAAGGAACAGCACTCTGAAAGCTAGTGCTTCCAAATAAATCTGTTGGACTGTAATCTGCTGTTGTGATTTTTAAATTTAATGTGAACAGTTGTAACGTGCACCACTTGGACTATCAATAATGTGGAAACAGCTCGGTGAAGTTGAAAGATATGTTGGGATTTTTGAATATGACATTCAACTTTTCCAATTGTCAGGACACATCAATAAACAAATCCCAAATAATTTCTGGACTTTATAGACAGACAAAAAGGTTATAAGGCAAAAGACAGATCATTTTAACGATCACCTACTCCAGTTCAACCTTACTTGGAGTGATATCTCCAGTCTAGGTCAAAGGGAGTCACTTGCACTCCATAAGATGGTTCAGTGCTGAAACATGCTCTTTCCAGCTTTGAAGAAAGGTGACTGAAAGATGACTTTGCAGCAGTCAGATAAAAACTTTAGGGGCAAAGTGCATTATGAAAGTTGGGCGCATTCACTAGTTACAGTCAGAAGGCTGAAGGACTAGAGTTCTACACGTCAGCAATTAATCCATGCACTGAGCTTCTCGGAGAGTTGTGGTTAAGAATATCCTGGAATCATCAAACAGGAAATTTCAAGGCTCCCAATAGTGTTTTTCTCTGAATTGGCCAATAAGTGGTCAGACAGTGGCTGTGATATTAAAGATGATGAGTGGACTTTTCAAATTGCAGGGCCAATAGGAGTGTCGCCCTGTTTTAGCCCCCTTCATCAAGACAAAATGCTCAGACACACAGTATGGCTTTACCTCCTTCATCTTTATTCCGGGCCCTGGAGGGAGAGAGAATGATCACCCATGTGCACATAGACATGAGTTCGTGGTCTTCTCTGGAATAGCAGTTTCTCAATGAACTATATAGTCATTTTACAGGGAGGGAGCATCCAAATAAGGCAAAATACATATTAATTGGGTGACTGTTACAATCAACGAGCATCAACAATAAAGATTAAGCCATCTGCTGTTACACAATGAATATTCTTAACCTTGTTAACTGGCTTCACACAATGAATACTTTTCACCCTGTTAACTGACCTTGCATACTGAATGCTTCCAATATTGTTAAATGATTCTACATAATGACTGCTTTTCCACTTTGTTAACCCATTACCCTTGCCTCCAGCACCCCATTGTTAACTGTCAGATCTTATCTGATCTGAGTTATGCTCAACTGAACCTCTTGTTTCACAGAACTTAACTCTTTCCCTACTTGCGCATACCCGATACACATTTGCATTCCCTCCTTTTATCATTTTGTGATAACCAGTTGCATTACTAGCTTTCTTAAGATTCACAGCTGAAAATGTGTTGCTGGAAAAGTGCAACAGGTCAGGCAGCATCCAAGGAGCAGGAGAATCGACGTTTCGGGCATGAGCCCTTCTTCTCATGCAGTCCTCACTTTCTCCTTTTTTCTTAAGATTCACAGCCAGTATTTAAGCAAGTTATTGATACACAATATGCAGTGATTATAACAACAACAATTACTAATCCATTACAGTCATTAGAATTTGAAGAATCCTCCCATGTGGAAAAACATTCACCAGTAAAGTTCTTAAATCCACAGCCCTTAGTGACCACTCCATCCCCTCCAAGTTGAGTGGAAAAGAGCCAGTTCTCCAAAATCCCCTTTCGTAAAGTCCGACCTGAAATCAAAATCCAATCTGTCCTTGCGTACCACTGCATGAAGAAATCTGAATTCTTGGATAAGGGCAGTTAAATGCTTCACAAAACTGACCAGACTTCCATCCTTCCGGAGATCTTTCAGATGGGGGATACCAGCGCAGTGCAGTGCAGCAGCTGCAGCTGCAGGCTGGGTGAATGCAGCCTTCTGTGCTGCTTCTGCTCCTGCTCTGCTGTTAAATGTAACAAACCCAACTGGCTGCTGTGATGTTAGCGTGATCAGTGAACCTTCATACCGCTTAAATGGTCGAAAGACAAGGTAAAGCTCACGTGGTTTGATGTCCGTAGGAAGGCCACTGACAGAAAGCAAACTGACCTTCTCTCTGTTGTTATCTTCGTCACTTTTCATGCTCATGACTGGGGAGTTGATAGAATCCGTTGGATCAAGTACTGGAGGGTCTGAAGGCATGCTTTACCTGTGAATGGAGAAACTCTAGAGAAGTTGTTAGCTGCTGAAAGTATCTTCGCATTTCCTCTCTCATTCCTGCCTTGCCAAGGTGGTTATCAGTATGACGACTGTCACACATTTAACTATACTAAATTGTGTCTTCCTATTTCAACCTTCTTTGAATTCTTGAAGTCTATTACTCTATTCATGACACTATCAAGTTTTACATAATCCGTAGAGTTGTAAATTGTACTGCGTAAACAATTCAGTCAATTATAAACAACAATCAATGGTCCTAAAATCAAACCCTCAGATACCTCCATTCAGGTTATTCAAAAATTATTTTCTTTTTACAAATTGATGCTTGTCTAATGTGAAAGCTGTCAGAAAAAAAGTATTTCAAAAGTCTGGAACAGCAAGAAAACAACAAAATGTGACCTGGGGTTTAGCAATTGAAGAGGCAGTTTCAGTTCAGATTTAAATCCCAAATATTCGTGGGAAACAAATGCTGAATATTTTAAAATGTGTTCTCCAAATGAAACTTCACAAATATAACAATCAGAATTACAGTGGCAACTTTGGTAGAGATCAACATTTTTTGAATTTGCACTATGAAGGGGGCCAATAAAGTCTTAACAATGATTAACAGAATTTAAACAGCTCAACCTCAAGTTCTGGTATTCTCTTGAATCTTAACAAAACATCAATGCAAAATGCACTCTTCTTTTTGCGTACACTCTGCATTAAAAACACAGCAGCAAAGATATTTTATACAATACTCTCATCTGACCACTGACCCAACTATTTTTTGAAAACAGGCATTGTAGAATTTCAAACAAATTGAGGGCTCAAAGCACTCAATCAATTTGCTTTAAGGTTACAAGTTTGATAATTTTAAAAAGGACATAATGTTGTACAATTTCCATGGAAAAACAAAATCTGCGCCATTACAGAGCCCACAAAACACATTGAATTGAGATTCTGATTCAAAGTTATTTAAAAGGATTTTCTGAACCAGTATTTTAACAAACCAAAACTTTTAAACATCAAACACTCTCAGCGTGGCACAATTTACATTGAAACTCTCCTTCTTCAACCCAAGTATTAGTACAACCTTAATTTCAGCGTTTCTCTTTTTTTTTGCATCCTCTCACTGAAATTACACCTACAAAAAGAGAAAGCCCTGGCAGCGGACCACATGGTATCGTAGTCCAAGTGACTCTTTTCCCTCAGAATAAAGACTCACAGAGCCTCAAATTTCACGAGTAGGAGACTTCACCCCCTTTCTCACTTTATTCCTCACAGGGACTTGAACCCCAATTAAATACAGAGAACTCAAATCCCACATAAACACAGAGGACCCCGAACCCCACTTGAACACAGAGAGCTCGAACCCCAGTTAAACACGGAGAGCTTGAACCTCAGCACAGAGCAGTGGACTTGAATCTCAACCAGACCCACCCCTGGGGACTCGAACCCCAGTAACGCGCAAGACTGTGATGGGCAGATTTTTAATCAATCAGAGAATCAAGGGGTGTGAGGAAAAGGCATGAATGTGGAGTTGAGGATTATCAGATCAGCAATGATCTCATTGAATGGTACACCAGACTCAATGGGCTGAATGGCCTGCTTTTACACCTATACTCTATGGCCTTATGGAGTGCGGGGTGAGTGACAACTGGAAAATTCCAGTTTAATCTTTGTGAATGGCACATGTCTATACCAAATGCTGCATAAATCTATGTCCATCTCCATCTGCACATAGGGGTGAAAGTTCGACCACTTTAAGAACCAACTGAGTGAAAATGAGTCACTGGGATTTTCGATTAGATGGCATAAGGTGAACTAAACAGCCTTTTTCATCCCGATGTATCCTGTCAGCCTGCGGGAAGTTAGTGTGTACTACACAAAAAAATCTCTTAGGTTTCCTCAGGAAGTGAACAGCAAAGCTATTTTGTCATAATAAGAAGTGTTTACTGATAAATTAATGTTAATGTGTCAGTTAAGATGTTGTGTTGGAGGTACTGGCATTTCCCTTTAACTGCTTATCTCTTTACCAAAAAATACTTGGATAATCAGCGAGTCAAACTTTCTGCCTTTGTTAATTCTGGAAAATAATCCAATGGGAGGCCGTACCCAGGTTTAAAATTCTGATGTTAAAAGACAGAGTCAAATTCCAGAATTCTTTCCTAATGTGAGAGTGACTGTACCTGTGTATCCTGGCTTGATCAAGCTTCTCTTTTTCAGTGGTAACTCAGTAGTTAACTCGCTTTTGTGTCCGGAGCCTGGATCCCTAATTAACCAAGAGTTGTCTTGCTTGTAATGTAGTTCTGTAGTTGCACAACAGGGGAGCCCACCAAGAACAGCCTTCCCCTGGATGGATCATGGCCCATGGGGATGCCTCCAGTTGGCACCTATTGGAATATTGTCGCCATGATCGGGAGCTTGCCATGTTGAGAATTGTGAATGGTCAATCTAAATCCCACAATTCCATGGAAGAAAAAGCTTTTTTAGAGGTTTACTTCAATTTCAAAATGACCCTATTTCCTAATTGTCTTTGTACCTGCTAACAAAGCAATTCAAATGTGTCAGTGGTGATTAAATCTGAGTTCCGATACTCAGCAATGCTTGTAATGAATAAACCTGCAATGTTATAAATTCCTATCTCGTGGTTTGGATTCATTATGGTGGCAATGCTAGACGTCAGCATTCCCCTCGCCAGCCCCAGCCCCATGTGGCCCTCATTGCTGCTTCTACATCAGTATCCTTGCCTTTTGTCTATCGAAAGCAATGCCTAATGCCTCTGACAAATACTCAATCAAGAATTTTGTAAGTTTCTGAATCCTTCTGATCAGTTCCAAAATCCAAACATCCATCCATGAGTGCGAGGACATACAGATTCCCCTTGGTATTGTATATCCCAAGCCAGAGCAGCTGAAACACTTTTAGTGCTTTTTGCTAATGGTAGTAATTTATTAACTGGGTAAAGAAAAAGATATTTAAATGACTTGGCTTGGAATTTCAATGGCCTGGAGTTTGCTTTGAGAATAGTGGTAAGGATAAGAGTAATCACTTTTATAAATGATTTGGAGATTAGATTTCCTACAGTGTGGAAACAGGCCCTTCAGCCCACATCGACCCTCTGAAGAGTAATCCACCCAGACCCATTTCCCTCTGACTAATGCACCTAACGCTACGGGCAATTTAGCATGGTCAATTCACCTGACCCACACATCTTTGGACTGGGGGAGGAAACTGGAGCACCCGGAGCGCGCACACGGAGAATGTGCAAACTTCACACAGACAGTCATCCAGAGGCTGGAATCGAACCTGGGACCCTGGTGCTGTGAGGCAGCAGTGCTAACTACTGAGCCACTGTTGGTGGTGTTGGATTGGGTTGTACAAAGTTAAAAATCACACAACATCAGATTATAGTCCAACAGGTTTATTTGGAAGCTTTCGGAGTGACTCCAGCAGGAATCAGGGGTTCTCATGCTTCGTTCTGCACATGTGGCGATGTCAAGCTGCCAACACAGCAGCTTTCTGTCAGAGAGCAGCTATCTTACATTGTTTAAATGTACTATGTTAAATTTACTTGTTTAGTTAATAAATATGATTTCAACTACATTCAGGCTGTGCCATACTTTGTGTTAGATGTTTGGGTGATTTCTGAGCAATGATGAGTGATATTTTTTAATGGTCTGCCCCAACCCCTCTTTTCCCATTGGCCCCATGATTTCTATTAAGCGATTTGTGGTTTCGCTGCAACGCATTTGTGGTTTTATAGGAGAACTACCTGTAGTGAAGCCCAGGTATCACTCCTTCATCATGCTGCAAACTCCCAGCCACCATAACCAGCGATGGCAATGATCTCACAGTATAGTTTCTATCTTGTAGTTTGTTCTGCTTGGAACAAGCGCTGTTTTTGTTTAAACTGCTAAATCCCACAATTTATGCAGTGATTGAAGTAAAAGCACCAGCCATTACAAGAGCAAAATTTGGCAAGTAACTGTTTGGAATAATAATCTATCACTATAGCTCAAAGCTTTGATATAGTCAGGTGCAATTAACTGACATAGGTGTCTCTAACAGTCTTCATCAATGCATTACATGAAATGGGACCTTTTTCTTCCACTGGTGGAGTCTCAGTCACAGAAGGTATTCCCATGTGTGCCTTTAGTCCGGATGGCATTCATAAGTGTCTCCATACAGGATGGAGATCCCACCATACCTGGTAAGTGTATTCCCTATTACACTGGGAGTGGGCCTGTCACTGCATTCCGAAATAAATGCTTTAGCAATTCTGCCGTTGTTTAGGGAGGTCTTCCAGTGAACAGCAACCAGTGACTCACACGAGATGAGACCAGCGCCTCTTCCTACTCAAGGCTGTAAGTTTGATCCCCCTGCACTGTTCAGTCACTCAAGTTAATATTCATGGTCTTGAAAATGAGTGGTCCTTAACCTTAGAAAATAACTAGGCCCGTAACAAAGGAACACCCTCCTTTAATCTAATCTAATCTAAAAATCTAATCTAACCTCTCAACCTCTTTTAACACTTGAGCTCCTTAAACCGACATCATTGTCTCAGCGTTTGGTCACCTGTAAGTCATTCAAAGACACTTATCAATTGACAGAAAAAGTGCTACTTCAGCTAAGTTTTGCCTTCGATTTTTGAGTGATTTATCTTTGAGAATCATCATCTGCTTTTTCAGTTTGATAGGATTGGTGCTAAGTAATTGAACACAAGAATCATAGAATCCCTACAGTGTAGACGCAGGCCATTCAGCCCTTCAAATCCACATTGACCCACCGAACAGCATCCCACCCCCACACCCTATCTCTGTAACCGAGCATTTCCCATGGTTAATCTCCCTAGCCTCCACATCCCTGGACACTATGGGCAATTTAGCATGGCCAGTCGACCTAACCTGCACATCTTTAGGTTGTATGAGGAAACCAGAGCACCTGGATAACTCCACACCGACACGGGGAAAATGTGCAAACTCCATATAGACAGTCGCCCGAGGATGAAATTGAACCCAGGTCCCTGGTGCTGTGCGGCAGCAGTGCTAACCATTGTGCCAGTGTGCTGCCCAGAAAGAGGAACATTACATGCAAAGCATTTTGGATTAATTTAGCTGCCATCAAAATTGGTGATAAACTCAAGTTGAATCAATGCATCGCAAAGCAATTTCATTGGAGTTTTGGATAATAGCATTAGATGATTTCCTATCATTTTGGTGTTTACTCAATGATTCTTCAGAGAGACAACATTTCGGTACCAATGCTTAGGCTGATTTTATTACTGAATCTGAAAGAAGGCAAATGTCTTCATGGTGATCAAAGTGCTGCTCACAGTGGGTGCAATTTTAATTGTGGTGGTTGCCCCAGACTGTGTGCCACTTCTGCTGTCCTGCTTTTTTCTGGTTCCTTCAGCATCACAATTAAAATTTAAAGTGGCATCAGCATGCACAGGAATCACACACTAACGGAAATTTTCAATTTACAATTCCCTCGCTACCTGACAATGTAACTGGTACGGGGATGGAGGGCAACAAAATAACCTCCTGGATAAATAGGGAGGCTTTTCATCACCGCCCTTCATCACCACCCCAACCTCCCCAGCCAACACCGTGAGTAACATACGATCTAGTGAGACCGCAAATGTAGCTCGGTCACTTTGCAGACATCAATTTCACATTTAAATATTTCACATCACATCGATTTCTCTTTATTCATTGTTACTTGTTGAGACTGTAGTTAGTTCCCTGTATGAGAGTGCCACGTGGTTGACACACACTTAACATTGCAGGGGGTGTAAGGGACAAATCGTTATTGCAGCAGAAATTATTTGTTTTTGCGTTCCTTTCTTTCCTGAATGTTTGTTTAAATGTCTGATCGCCAGTCGTGAGGAATCTGACTGAATCTGCAGGTTCACCTTCGAGCTGAGCAAAGGAGCTTGCCTGAGATTACTCTTAGCAGGACTAATTGAAATGTCGTAGACATCGAGACATACAAGATCTGTCCGTCCCTCTAACTAGAGAGTCCCCTATAACTAGCGCTCTCCCGGCTGTGGAGAAGGTAGCACTGACAGGGACTACTAGCGGACACAGAGATGGGCTCAAGTGCGTATGCATCAACGCAAGGAGTATCAGAAATAAGGTGGGTGAACTTAAGGCGTGGATCGGTACCTGGGACTACGATGTTGTGGCCACCACGGAAACGTGGATAGATGTGGGACAGGAATGGCTGTTGGAGGTCCCTGGTTACAGGTGTTTCAGTAAGATTAGGGAGAGTGGGAAAAAAGGAGGGGGGGTGGCATTGCTAATTAGAAATGGTATAACAGCTGCAGAAAGG
>NC_057715.1:96187654-96203245 GCF_004010195.1 Chiloscyllium plagiosum
GAGTCGGAATCATTGGCGACCTTTAAGCGGCATTTGGATAGGTACATGGATGGATACTTAATCTAGGTTAGAAGTTCGGCACAACATCGTGGGCCGAAGGGCCTGTTCTGTGCTGTATTGTTCTATGTTCTATGTTCTATGTTCTATGATTAGACAGGGTAGACAGTGAAAGTCTTTTTCCTAGGATGATGACGTTAGCGTGTACGAGGGGGCATAACTACAAACTGAGGGGTGATAGATTTAAGGCAGATGTCAGAGGCAGGTTCTTTACTCAGAGAATGGTAAGGGCGTGGAATGCCCTACCTGCTAATGTAGTCAACTCAGTCACGTTAGGGAGATTTAAACAATCCTTAAATAAGCACATGGATGATTTTGGGATAGTGTAGGGGGACGAGCTGGGAATAGTTCACTGGTCGGCACAACATCGAGGGCCGAAGGGCCTGTTCTGCGCTGTACTATTCTATGTTCTAACTCAAAGGCTTGATTGGGCCCTGCCAGCCAGCTCTCTGAGATGGGCCACATGCAGAATATACTGACACTGCCCTTTGAGCCCTTCATTTTCACACCTTAACTGACTGTTCCCACAGCCCTCTAACACACCCAGCCTATCTCTCTTCTCTACTCCACACTAAACCTCCCAGCTCCCTTGGTGGTCCTGAGCCTTGAAGAAAGCTGCCTTCTCCTTGCTCCCTTCACTTGTGCCACTGAGTTAGATAAAAGAAAGCACTGACCTCTGATAAAGCAGACTGTTAGTATGCCACCTGTGACGGAGCATGAAACAGCTGCCACTGGCTTCTTGTGCACCACTGACTGTATCTTGAAGGTAGAACTAGACTTGAAAAGAGATTTCCGCTGAAGAGTGTGCCTGGCTTTCAACTGTACAGCATAACAATTGGAACCCGCCATGGGGCAGTGAGGACTGATATTGCCACAAATCCATCACAACCCATTGTTGGGAAATCCAAACTTCTGCTCCACTTAATCCAGTCCTCATGAGCACCGCACTTCTTGCTTGGATCTGATGTAAGTGTTAATAGTTAATGAAGACAGCCTTTGCTAACCTTCCTTCAGGCATCAATCAAATCTTTCCTCACCATTGGTATAATCTAATTTCATCTTGTTGGCAAGTTTTGGAAAGTGGGAGGGTGCTATTGGTGTCCTCATGCACATTTTTAACATTAAGTTTTCCTCATCCAACCAAATTGTCACTCATGTAAAAAATATGACAGAGATATAATGTATATTTGATTTTATTTGGGCGCATGGGCTGAAAGCAATTAATGAAAGAAAAAGCATCTGGTCCCTTTAAGAGATCCTTCTGTTTATGCTGGCTCCAGATCACTCACTCAGCACACTTTCTAAAAAGCAAAACAAAAGTTCAAGTCTAACCCATTTTTGCTTGGCTGTGCAAGGATCGAATTCCATGAAGACTGTTACCATAGCAGCTGTGATCTCCTAGCAACCTGTCTACCAATAACTTCCATTTGTCTTCTGGAAAGTGAGGAGAAGGTAGCTGTGCTGGGCCGAAGCTCTCTGGAATGCAGGGGTTGGTGAAAAAGAAGTGCTGAACCTTGACCTCAACTAGTACTTTTAGTTTGTAATAATGAAGTTAGTTTAAAAGTCTGACCCTGAGGTTTGCTTTTGAGGCTAAGTATGACATGGATCCTGTTCTGAGCTTTTTTATTGGCTCCCTCCTCTTCTAACAAGGGCTGCTGCTGGAGGAACCTTATAGACCGGCTCTTTTTCAGCCTGTTTAATTCATAACGTTGTGTAGCACAGACAATTCCTGAGCAAATATTTAACTTGCTGGGGGTCTCCATTAGTCAAAGTCGTTTAGCATGAGGGCAGGCAAAATGTTATGGTGTGAAAATGTTAGGTATTCCTGTCAGCCTGTTCCAAAGAGCGATGTTAAGGATGGGATCCTAGAGTAATGAGTGAAGTCAGTGATAGTACAAGAGCGTTTGTAGGATCATATAGCAGGGAAACAGACCCTTAGGTCCAACCAGTCGCAAACAACCATAATCCCAAATTAAACTAGTCCCATCTGCCTGATCTCGACATATACCCCTCCAAACATTTCTTATTTATGTACTTATCCAAATGACTTTAAAGCTTTATGGCTGTACCCTCATCTACCACTTCCTCTGCAAGTACATTCCACACAAGCCACTCTCTATGTAAAAAAAGTACACCCTCGCCATGGTCTTTTTAAATCTTTCTCCTCTCACCTTAACAATATGTCTCCAGGTCTTGAAACCCCCAACATAGGGAAAAGACACCTGCCATTCACCATATTTAAGCCCCTCATGGTTTTAAAAACCTCTTTAAGGTCATCCCCTCAACTTCCTATGCTCCAGTGAATAAATTCCCAGTCTTTTGAGTCTATTTTTATATGTCAAACCTTCCATTCTCAGCAATATTTTCATAAACCTTTTTTGAACTCTCTTAAGCTTAATAATATCCTTCCCCTGGCTGGCAGACTTGAACTGGACACTGTTCCAGAAGAGGTTTCACTAACGTCCTTTACAACCTCACTGTGACTTTCCAATTCCTGTCAGCACCTTCTTTACCACCTTGTCTACATGTGACACAAACTTGAAAGAATTATGTAGCTGAACCCCAAAGTCTCTGTTCTACAACACTGCCAAGGTCTTTTCTATACATAATCCTTGTTTGATGTGTAAAGGGTGATGATCAGAGGATACATTGTGACAAAATGTCTTGGCCATTGCCTCATGTTGCATGTGCTCCGCCCATGATTTTAATCGATTAGAATTGATTGATGAGCAATCAATGGGAGCATTCTACTGTCTTCCTGTGTCAGTGGTTCAACATAAGGATTCCTGATGAAGGGCTTACGCCCGAAAGGTCAATTCTCCTGCTCCTTGGATACTGCTTGACCTGCTGTGCTTTTCCAGCACCACCCTCGCGACTCTGATCTCCAGCATCTGCAGTCCTCACTTTCTCCAAGTTGAGTTCAGCATATGGAGACAAACTACTGACAATGATCCTCCAATTTAAGCATCTCTGCTCCTGTCCTTTCAAAGACATCTTATCATAGTCACCCTCAGTCCTCTGGTACCTCACTTTGCATTTCAGCTATGTTGATAGAGAGCAGCCTTACTTAGACCTGTTTACCATTACAGATTTTAATAATTGAATTTAAGTTTCATGTTGCGGTGGGTTTTGGACTCTCCTGGGTCTCTGGATGACTACTGTCTGGATGACTGATGTCCAGTCAGAAAGCTGGGAGAAGTGTCTGAGCCTGGTTTAGAAATCCAAGGAATTATCAGGTCAAATGGCCTCATAAATGCACATTCCTTGCTACATGGAGTTGTGTTTGATTTAAGGTGTTTGAATCTTTTCACACATATAGCTGGAATGAAAACTGCAGGTGTCAGCTTAGTAGGAATGGAAGGGGGGTAGTTTTACTGGTGCTTACTTTACTCAATGGAAAATGTATCCGTTCTTTATAGCTTTGTGACAGTAAAATAGAATGCTGTTGATACATTTTAACATAATGTGCATGCATCTGTATTAGGAGAAAGTGAGGTCTGCAGATGCTGGAGATCAGAGCTGAAAATGTGTTGCTGGAAAAGCGCAGCAGGTCAGGCAGCATCCAGGGAACAGGAGAATCGACGTTTCGGGCATAAGCCCTTCTTCAACTTAGTGAAAGATGCTCATTGGTCAGCCTGAAACCTGTTGGTCTTCCAATGTGAAGAGTTGACCTCGACCGAATGTTGCATTCCAAGGTCGAGGGCTGCGTGCTGAGGGATGGACTAAAGCTTCGGGCAGCTGCCGCCAAGGTGCAGTGGGGAAAGACCGCTGTCTAAGGTCTTCCTGCCAAAGTATAATGACAGGCCGTTCAGTTATCAGACTCTCTCAGTCCCTTAAATGTAAACATAAGTAAGAAGTGTCCTGCATAAGTGAGAAATGACCTTTGCAATAGCAGGGAATATCAGGTAAAAGGTTTTTTTTTCTGGGGATGCTAAGACTGTTACAGGACTGCTGTGAAGCCTGTATATGTACATAAACATTTTTTATGAATAAAGTATGTTTTTGCAATAAAAAATTGCAAATACAGGAAATAACTGTGCTGCAGTGACAGGACTAGTGTTAGTGAAGAACTGTTGCGAGAATGGAAGAGGAAGGAATCTATCCTGAAAATGCCCAAGACCAAAGGACAATGGGAATAGGGACTAGGCAATGGCTTGATCTTGAGAAGCACATATCACAATGAATTCTCAAAAATCATCAGAATGGTAACATTATCACCAGAAATACAATATGCATTTAAGTGGGCCACATCACACTCTGAGTCCAGCAATGATTTGAGACCAGCAACTAATTGTTGTTGCAACTTAATGGACAAAACAATGTTCTAGTGTTGTGACAGAAGTCTGAGATCACTCAGAAATTATCAGGAGACCTTCATGCTAAAACCACTGTTTCCAGTGGTTCATCATCAGATCATGGAGAAAATACAAGTACCCATTAAGCCACTTTGACAATGTAGATGAAGTGCAAATGAATTTCAGTATTCCCAGCAGCCAAAATGTGGAGTGGAAACATTTAAAAATAATTCTACAAAGGTATTACATACAAAATACAAGCAGAAGTAGACTATTCACCCCCTTGAGCCTGTTGTACAATTCAGTAAATTAACTGATCCCATCAATCCCCGTAAAACGAAAGATTTTTTTGGCAAGGCAGCCAACCTATTTCTGCCGTGAAAGAATTCAATAATCTCATCTCCACTGTCTTCTGATATAAAGCGTTCTAAAGTTGCACCAATTGTCTGAGAGAAATAAATTCCTTTGATCTCTGTCCTGAAAGCGTCACCCTATTTCTAGACTGGCTCATAAGAAGAAACATCTTTCCATGTATACACCTTATCAAAACCATTCAGACTTCAAACAAACTTCATACCTTATAAATTTCAGTCAGATTATCCCTCAGTCTTCCAACCTCCAGCAGGAATGAACCCAGTTTATCCAACCAGCTTATCATAGGACAACCCACCATTTCCAGAAATCCATCTAGTAAGTCTCCTCTGAACTACATCTAATGTTTTTACATCTTCCTTAAATAGGAAAGCTAAGATTGCACACAGTATTTGAGATGTGATCTCAGCAATTCTCAGTATAACTAAAGCATAACATCCTTTTTATGCTCAATTCCTCTCATAATAAAGAATAGCATTCCATTAGCCTCTTGATTACATGGTTTATCTGTAGATTCACATTTTCTGTCACATGCATTATATGTCAGATCCCTCTGCATCTTGGAATCCCATGTCCATTTCTGTTTAAGTGTTTGCTGCATTTTCATTCTTCTTGTCACTGTGAACAATTTCACATATTCCCACATGATACTGCATCTGCCAGATTTTTGCTCACTCACTCAGCTTACCTATATCCACCTGAAAACACCTCATGTCTTTGTCGACATTCCTACCTACCTTTGCATTATACATGAACTTTAAACATTGCTAAGAATTTGAGACTTTAACCCAGACCTCTGTGTGATCCCACTAGTCACAATGTGTCAATCAGACAAGTTCTTGAGGAGATGACAGATTAAATGACCAAAATCTGTGGTCATTTTCAAATTTGAATTTAATTGGTGAATATCACGTTTCCAGCAGGAACGTTATGCATATTCGTGACAACTGTTGGCTGATGAGGATGGGATGAGATTAATCATGGAAAATATATAGATTAGGTTTTAGTGGCAAGCATAAAGAATGCAACTTATTTGTTTATGATGTGTTAGTGATCCCATTAATGCGATTAAGAAATGCCTCGACAGAAATAGCATCTGCATTGCCCAGGGATCTCCTTTCTGTAGCCTAACCTTTGGACATGTGCCTCAACTAGGTATTCAAGAATGGTGATCGAACAGAATGGAATAGCTGCATGGTTAACACAGAAAGATACTAATCAAAAGTGGAAATAGTCTCACTGTGCCACTATATATGTTGTGTGCTTCATTATCAAAGCATGGGATATTACTCGTTTAAAACGTGTCATTAGATCTTTCAAAAGCTGTGGTGTATAGAAAAGGTGTTTCTAAAAGTGTTATATCTAATCTGTAGTAGAGTCCTATAGCCAACGTGACTCAAACTGAACTTGATGAACTAATTACATCTGGTGCCAAAGAAACAAAATCAGAAACTATGAATTTAGTGTTAAAATACTTTGATTGTGGATAAGGGAATCTGTCTGCAATTAATTCATTCAATAAATCACACCACATTAATTTAATCTGAGTTACCAGTACAGTGTTTTATTTCACACTCCCAAAGGCAATTACCCAGACCCACATTAGTGATTCTCTTGGAGGTTTCTGTGCTAAACCTACATACATCGATCAATGTATTCCAAGTGTGAGTCTCATTCATTCAGGTTTTGATTTATTGGGATGCTTTTAAAAATATCACATTTTCAAACTACTCTTAAATAAAATTCGATGTCTTTTGTAATCTCTGTACCAACTCTTCCTGTATCCAATTTAACATTGAATTAACCTCCTTAAATTCACCTTCCTTCTCAGGCCTGCCATTTATCTCCCAAATCTTACATTCCATTGGGTAAGATTGAGACACCGTCAGTTGCCATGCTTGCTCGGGTCCAAGATTATCTGTTTCTGTCATTGAAATATTATCACTTTCAGCAGCTTTGTGGAGAAAAATCTTCTGATAGTTATGGAAACAAGTTTACTTAGCACTATAACGATGTACAGCACGGAAACCTATGCTTCAGTCCATCTCGTCCATGACAACCAGACAGCCTAAATTAATCTAGTCCCATTTGCCAGTGTTTGGCCCATATTCCTCTAAACCCTTCCTATTCATGTACCCATCCAGATGCCTTTGAACGTTTGCAATTGTTTCAGCCTCCTCCACTTCCTTTGGCAACTCATTTCATACATTCACCACCCTCTGCATGAAAACGTTGGTCTTTAGGCCCCTTTTATATCTGAGCCCACTCACCTTAAACCTATGCCCTCTAGCCTGCTTAATGGTAGACATTATTGGGTGCCTTGCTATTGTAAAATCTGGCCCATGTGTCACACAGAGTGTGACATACTCAAAGTTATTTCTGTTGTCCCACATTCACTGCATCAGGAAAGTTCAAAGAAGGTACTGGTTACACAGTTCTTGCAGTAACTTGGAAGAAATCCGAAAGGCACAGAGTATTTCTGCTTGTTGTGGATCTTTGGTACTTTGTGAAGAAGCAGATGTCTTTGATGTGGGCTGCATATAAAGCAAGCAGCACTAACATGACAAGACAGAAAATCGTGTTAACAGCATGTGTGGCATTTCCATCTGGAGAATGATTTCAGCAAGATTTCAGGGACTGGTTTCTAAAGGAATGATAGACAGCTCCAGCAGCCAATAGCTCTCAGTCTCTGATGCTTTCATTTCAGAACAAAGAACCAGACTCCAGTGACTAAATTCTCTCAGTGTTCAGAAACAATACTGGCTCCGAAGTAAACCTTTCTTCTCTTTAGTTTGCCCCTTTATTCTGAGAAATCTTTCAACAACTGGCACTCATTTATTGAATCTAATATTGAAAATTAGCAGAAAGCATTAAAAAAAACAGGAGAGGTGAATGGTAAGCAGAACAATGAGGTAAAATGACCAATTGCATTGCTAAAACTGACACACTTTATTGTTAAAGAGACTTTTGAAGTAGGAAGACAGATGGTGGGGGTGAAGGGGTGGGGTTTGGCAGCGTGGTTTTGGAATGGAGTTTGAGAGTGCAAGGAGGTGATAGCTGTAGGACTGATCTCTGACAGTGGGAAAAAGAGGGTGAGGGTCAAGGAATAATTGGAGATCAGGGGAACAGAGGGTACAACATTTAGATAAAACGTGTGCAAACACCAACCCCTTCCCATTTGCTGTTCTGGAGTCGAGTAATTTTTCTAGTGCCAAACTACTTTCCAAAGTGTGTTAACATACTCTCAAATGAAACCATGCGCATTTAACCAGCAAGTTCCAAATCCTTGCAATGTCATAAATGTAGGAGGTAGGAAATGGATTCGAAGTCTCTGATTTCCCATGTAGTTCCTTACAGTTTGCTTGTGAAGCTGGCTAGGTGGCTCACTGCAACGTTACCCTGCTCTATCAATGTCTTGTCTGGTCATAGCTGAGGTGAGGCTGACTGATGGCACTAAGTGCAAGTGTTGCAGCAACAAGCAGTTATTTTCATTTACTTTTTCTAAACTTCCGCCCAGTACATTTTCTCTTTTGTCCTTCCTGTCTGAACGTTCAGGATTAACACTGGGGTGTAGTTCCACAGAAGCTGGGAGTTCTTGATTGCTTTGCCAGTTATTCTAGTTTCTGGAACGTGAATGGTGTATTTGACTTGGACTGAGGGAATTGGAATCCTGACTGTTACTGTGTTTCCCTAAACCTTCAGGGCTATATGCCCCAGCTATTGGAAAGTGACTCTGCTTCCTATCACACTAGGCGATTGCAGGCTGGTCACAGATCGAACTATTCTGTCCTCTTGTGGATTTTACTCTTTGAGCTATCAAAGCAGAGCAAGATATATCTTAGCCAGTTTGTATCTTATCTCCTTTCAGTTAGGGGATTGGAAACATAGTCCACTGGTGGATTCATTACTATGAAGAAAATAATTGCTGGATGTCTGTCATCTTAGTCCCAGGGCATTACTGCAGTCGTTTCTCTGGCTGGTGTCCTTGATGAATTTCCTTGCAACAATTTTATAATTTGTTGTCTCACGGGATGTGAGCGTCACTGGCTAGACCAGCAGTTGTTTCCCATCTCGCATTGACCTTGGACCGAATGGTTTGCTCAGCCGTTTCAGGGCATGGTTAAGAATCACATTTCTATGGGTCTGAAGTCTTATTTACGGCACACCCAGGTAAGGAAACTACCAACCGGAAGATCAAGGGCAGCAGATACATGGGAACACAGCTTCTTTCCAGTTTGCCTCCAAGCCACTTACCTTCCTGACTTGGAAATATATTGCTGTTGCTTTACTGCTGCTGGATCAAAATCTTGAAACTCCCTCCCAACTGTGTTCCGAAAGTACATGGACTCCAACGAATCAAGAAGGCAGCTCAAGGGCAACTAGGGATGGGCAGTAATTGTTGGCCCAGCCAGTGAAGCATGCAGCCTGTGAATGAGTAACTTATCCTCATGTGGACTATCACAAGTTTGAGCTTACAATTAATGTTTGTTACATTGACGCACTGTGTGAATGGAAAGCCTTTCTGAAATGTTTTCTGTTGATGATGGAATAAAAGAAAAGCTTATCATCACCCCAGAAAGCAAATAAACCCCTTTCATACACCAAGGATGTAAAAAACACCAGCTTTTAAGACTCACTGGAATACTTGGAATGATTCATTTCCTTAATCGAGATATTTTGTATTCTATCAATTGTTAACAAAGGCAGTTAAATATTTGTGTATGTAAAGCCTCAAAAAAGTGACATAGTTTATCATTATACGTCTGTTCAGTGAGTTGTACAGTAAACTATTACAGTAATTTAGATCAACTATAGCTTACTTTCCAACTGTTAGCTCCTTAGTAGCTGTGTATTTCATTTCTCTAATGGGAAGGGAAGACCTTTCAAGCAACTTAAAATACCAGAAAGGTCCTGTAACATGGTCAGTGTCTGAAAGCAAAAAGTAGGTTCCTGGTTCATACTGTACTTGTAATGTATTCAATTTTATATCTCCACTATCTGGAGAAATAGTTGGTGGACCCCAACAAGCCAGGCGAAAGTGAGGACTGCAGATGCTGGCGATTAGAATCAAGTTTAGAGTGGTGCCGGAAATGCACAGCTGGTCAGGCAGCATCCGAGGAGCAGGAAAATTGACATTTCCTGATGAAGGGCTGCTACCCGAAACATCGATTTTCCTGCTCCCCGGATACTGCCTGACCTGCTGTGCATTTCCAGTACCACTCTAATCGGAACCCAACAAGCCACCCAGTCTGGAATCCACCTCAAATTGGTTGGGTTCCACATTGATGGATTTTAAAGCTGAATTGAATTTTTTTTTGGCCAAATGTCGGTTCCATCAATTTTTTTGGTAGTTTTCTTTGCCATGAGGCCTGCTGCGTCTTGCCAGACCTGCTTCATTAGCTACTTACCCCTCTCATCCCATTGTAGCCCCAAAGTAGCACATTCCATTTCTGGGACAACTCTCCACTCACCAGCTATCCTGGAATTGACCAACATTCCAGAGCCATCTTTAGAAGCTCATTGTGTATCCAGGCAAGCACTGTCAGTCCGGAGCTGTCCTGTATAGTTCCTGACATTTGCCCTGGACGTGGAGGAAATTTGCAGTCCTGATTTGCTGAGGATGCTCTGGAGCTCCTGCTGGACCAGGGTCGTGCTCAGGTGGGATGTCCTCTTCACCCAGGGCCAGCAGCGATGGCCATGACACTCGGCCATGTCATGCTGGCTGGTGCGTGGTTGCATCCATGTCTCAGCCATACCGGGGAATGCTGTCTACTGCGCTGTAGATAGAAATTCAGTGATCTTCCCATTCCACCAGCAAAAGTGCCACTGTCATCTCTCTGAGATTCACACTCACTCGCTCTCCACCTATATCCATCTCCCAAAAAGGCTCCTGCTCTCCCACTCTCACTGTTGCCTGCAAGATCTTCTTTGACTCACTGTCATCAAACTCTAACCCCTCCACACCCTCTGCACTGCCCACTGACTCGCTCAGGGCCTCTCCCCACCTGCACCAAAATTAACAGCTCCGCTACCGCCTCCAGCTCTCTTGATACCTGCCCCTCTCTCACCCCAGGAGGAAACCAGCCCACAATAAGGTTGAAAGGGTCAAGAAGGGTGGTCTGCTACATATCATTTGGCTCCTCACCCCTATCGAGCAGAGGATCCTAACTCTGACCAGCCTGCACAGGACCTAGAAGATAACGGAGGCTGCCCCTGCCCTACTGTGCCAGGATCACCTGGGCAAAAGCAATATCCCTTGACTAGATTGAGGCATGCTGACAAAGATGACAGCCTCTTGGCTTTACATTAATGCTAATCAGCATGGTGATACAACAGTAACCTGAGCCTGATGTCTCTGATGGAGGCGGCAGAGTTTAAAAAGGGATGCTGTGATAAGCTCAGAGTGTGCGATTACTGTGACAGAATGTGAGCAAGCTGAATACAGCCTGGTCTAGTCTGTGAGCTGGGTAGGTGTCCTTGCTGCAGCTGTCCATGCAGCACTGAAGTGCAGAAATGTCCTGGAAGTGGATCGGAGATGAGCAACAAGGTTCTCAGAGGTTGGCACACGTCAGAAGCCTGTATCTTCAGACTTTGTGGGTTGTGTGTGGCCAGTGCCCACTGAGTATTTCCTGAGATGTTGGCATGCAGTGCCGAACCTGGAAGTCCTTTGGAGCAAGTGGGGAACCGAAGTTGAAGGGACCCGCTGTGACTTTCACAATGGGAAATCTCTGTTAAGCTCTCTCAGCTCATTTTGTCAGATGGGAAGCTGAATATTAATGAGGTGAGCTGTGGCTTGTCATTAGGTATTTTACCAAGCAATAATGTCTCCTAATTGGCAACTTCACTTCCCTGCTTGGCAAATGCATAAGAAGTGCAGGAAGTTGCTCCTGACGTCAAGAAAGGCCTTTCCAGACTTCCTCCATGATTCTGCCATAGCTCCCAACCCTGGCCCACGTCATTCAGACCCCTTTCAGATTCTGCTCATTGTTCCTGTGCAAAGGCTGAAGGTGAAAGTTCACCTTTCTGGTGGATTCAGGTTGGACGCTGTAGTCTTCAATGAGGCACAAAACAATCCATAGAATTGCTTTGTTTTCAATGAAACTAGGTCACAAGGCTCTCCATTGGTCTTTCCACCATTTCAGTTATAATTAAGGAAAGCGTTGCAGAATTTCTTGCCCGATAGCAATATTTGGTCGCTTCCCTTGCACAGCAGTACAAGAAGAACTGTGTTTTATGGTGTATTTGTGTGTACATAATCCTCTCAATCTGAGTCTCTTCCTGATGGGACTAATCTGCACAGCATTGCCAAGAGATTACTGGATGTATCTGCAGCAGCAGATACCTATCATCAATCTCTTCTTGGATTCCCTGGTAAGTCCATTGTAATGATGAATATGACTAAGAATAGAGACCCCACACGGTGTATCAAAGGGAAGGGAAAGAGGCTCAGCAGCGAGGCCCACTTCCATAGTGTCAATATTGTGGCTAATTATTGGCTTTACAGAGGAATATCTGCTTGAAGTTGACATTACTGTCTGCTAAAGGCTTTGGATGGAATTCAATGCCCAGGCTGAAATTTGAAGGTGGCAGTATTTAAATGGGCAGGAGAGTGTACAGTTCCCACTTGTGCTCTCGATTAAGTCCGGGGTGGAAATGGTTGTAGCCACCCATTTCACCTTGTCAATTGATGCCTTTAGGTGTGCATTTATTGTCCACTTAAAGACCTTATCCTGTCTCAGCAAGTATTCAGCCAATGACGGTTTGAGGAGCTGCCTGCCAGGGAACTGGAAAAGCATGGTTATGTTTCACCCTAAGTGTGAGTGTAGTTATCATTGTGTCTAATGAACATTATAGTCTAAATTTTCAAACTACTGGGACCATTCCTAGCTCCACAAACCTGGGAGATCTGGGAGAAAATGCCCTGGAGCTCTGGGTTTTTTATGGGAATTATGTCAGATGGCCCTGGAAATGGCTGGAGATGGACTTTTATGTTAAAGAAACAAAAAAACTAAAGGCACAGTTTTACCACCACGATTCTCCTCATGTGCCCATGCACCACAGCTCACATACCCTCCATGTGGTCCAATGTCCACCCATACCTGTCAACCATTCCCATGACTATAGCTCCACTGTCAAGATAATGCCAACTCGCGCCAGTATATCTCCCCATTCACAAGTTTTTGCACTTAGACCATCAGTGCCAACTCATCTGAAGAAGGGCCTGTGCCCGAAACGTCGAATCTCCTGTTCCCTGGATGCTGCCTGACCTGCTGTGCTGTTCCAGCAATAAAGTTTCAACCCAACTCATCTAGTGTCCACTGTGGACCTAAGCTGATTATGAAATAAAGGAAAACTTCAAGGGTCTGTTACATACTTCAAAAACAAACTATTCATATTTTAAAACGTCATTATATTTACATTCCTCTAATCACATAATCCCTGATTTATAAAAACAAACTTTTCATTTAAATAGATCAGTACAGTACAGGCCCTTCAGCCCACAGTGCTTAATCCGTAATAGAAACTGGTACATAGAGCTGTCAGTCAAATTACTGAAAGAGGAGGCATCCCACTGTGGTAAAGGAAGGTTGTGAAATCAGTAATGTGATACACAGTCAGTAATGATAGCCCTCAGACTTATGCCTACAGGTAGAGTGAAGTAGCACCCATTGATTTTCTTTTTTAATGCCTCTAAATAACATTTTTTTTCAAATATTTGAAGGCAGGAATGTTAAATACCTTGATAACATGACAATTACTTTTGACTGTTCCTTTTGACATCTGTCAATTCCACTGAGCTTTAAACACACTTTATGCTCACTCATGTCTGCTTTTAACAATCCCAAACGGCAGCTTAACTTTGTCAGTCAGAGGACACTTGGTTTCCTCAAATGTATCCCACAACCATTTCCAAAATTGAACCTTACCGCTGGAAAAAGTGTATCTCACCTCCACAAGGGACTCTCCAAATGTTAGAGTTCCCACTGCCAGATTTAAACAGTATATGAGCAGTGGAATTTTCTGGGCCAACCCAAAGCTCTCAGATGGACTAACAGGTGAACTAAATTGGACGTGAGGCACATATTCAGCTTTCTGATGGTGAGTTGAAGTTTTGCTGTTAAGTTCTCAGAACCTTTCAAGCAGATTAGCTTTCCTGACCTCTTGGGCAACAGGAGAATCCAGCGGAAAGGTCAGAAAATTGGATGTGAGGAATGTTGGATCAGTCAAGCCTATTGATTGGCGGAGCAGGCTCAAGATGGTACATTTTTGGTAGAATAAGCATGGATTAACAGTACAAAACAAATGGCACTACTCTAAAGAGTATGCATAAGTAATCAAAGATAACAGGAGAGGTAGAGGGAGCAGTTAATAAAATACAGAGGAACCTAGATTATCCAGCATTCGATTATCCGAATTTTGACTATCCAAACAAAATACTCCCCACCTATGTTGTTCAGATAATCAAGGTTCCTCTGTATACATATCCTAGGCTTTGTTAATGGTACATTGAGGATAAGAACATGAAGATTATAGTGTACTTGTGTTTTAAGTTAATTAGGTCCCATTCAGAGCACTTTGTACAGTTCGCTGTGTTACACTTCAGGAGACAGTGCAGAATACGTTCGCAACAGTGGTTCTAGGGACGATAAACTTACGAAAATATATTGAAGAAGTTGGGATTGTTTTCCTTGGAAAGTCAAAGGTTATTAGGTTAGAGATTTTCAAAATCATGAGCAGCAAATGCAATGTGAAAGAAACATAGTGAGTAGTTAGGGTCTAGAATGCATTGTCTGGAACTATGGTGGAGGTAGATTCAATCAGTGCATTCAGGCGAGCATTAGGTGGATTACTTGAATAGAAACAATGAACAGGGTTGTGAAGAATAGACAGGAGAATCAGACATATTACGCATTTGGGGAACGAATGCAGATGTAATGGGCCTTTTCTGCACTGTAACAATTGTGTGACTCATTTGCTTGTATGCTGCAAGAGCTAATATGCAAGTAACATCCAGATATGATCAAGTTTAAAAGTCATTGTCTTTCTTTAAATACAATAATTACCAACATGCTTCTGAGTGAAAGAAAACATAATAAGATGTGATTGAGGCTCACATATTTTTCATATCCTGGTATTTCTATAAATAGGACAGAAGCATGTCAGGAATTTCCAGTATTTTCACATTTATGTATTAAAAAAAAACGATTCTCCCTGACTGTTCTGTCCTAATAATGATTTATGCCAGAATTGCAGACACAGGATACAAGCTTTCTACCTAAAGGAATGTGATATTTGTCAGTACATTTATCACAGTATGACACATACATGCAGACAAACTTGGTCTATCTTTAAGGGCGCCTTTAACTTTGGGTTGCAGTTTTCTAAAGCTCTCAATTCTTGGGAAGATGCTTAAGCCTCAGGAATAGTTTTTCATTGAGAAGTCTGATTAAATGATTTGCCTTTATAATTTCTCCAAAGTCTGATATCTCCATGCAGTTAAAATGAAAAGGCTTGTACAAACAGCCATGCACCTCCAGGCACTGGCACTTTCTAGCCTGGGGAACCTACGTTTGGTTCAGTATAGCAAGGACTCTTCTTTAGAGACCGCAATGTCCCTTCCCACATGCTTAGAGATGCCCTCCAACGCATCTCATCCACATCCCGCACCTCAGACCCCACCCCTCCAACCGTAACAAGGACAGAATGCCCCTGGTGCTCACCTTCCACCCTACCAAACTTTGCATAAACCAAATCATCCGTCGACATTTCCGCCACCTCCAAACAGACCACCAGGGATATATTTCCCTCCCCACCCCTCTCCGCCTTCCGCAAAGACCGTTCCCTCCGTGACTACCTGGTCAGGTCC
>NC_057715.1:96203528-96207797 GCF_004010195.1 Chiloscyllium plagiosum
CTCTAGGAATTCCCTGGCAGTTCTCTGTCTGGCTTGCCCTATGATAGTAGCGTTGTCCCAGTCGAATTCATGTTGCTTGTTGTCTGCGTGTGTGTCCTGAAGAAGGGCTTTTGCTCGAAACGTCGATTTTACTGCTCCTCGGATGCTGCCTGAACTGCTGTGCTCTTCCAGCACCACTAATCCAGAATCTGGTTTCCAGAATCTCCAATCATTGTTTTTACCATCGCAAGGACTCTATCACTTTCTGATTGATGTCAATGAATTGCGGTACCAGAAATCTAGATTGTGTAGCACTCTGGAAACGGGCTGATAAAATGGCCAATATCTTCCAAGGTCATTGAGCTGCTACCAGGTCTCTGTCAAAAATGCTTGCTTCAAAAGTAAGGTTGAAATAGATTTCTAATCGGTAATGGAATTAAGGTTTGTGGGGAAAGGCAGGAAATTGGAGTTAAGTACGATCAGATTAGCTATCATCCCATTGAATAGCAGAGCAGCTGCAATTGCCTGAATGAACTGCTTCTAAATGGTCTAAATGCCATTTATACATAATGCTGAGGGATCTCGCATTAGGTTCTCACCTCCCACTCCTACAAGTAATGCATCAATAGTGACTGCCATCATAGATTGTCACTGTACTTTCACTGATTTTGGGTAACAATACCATAGCTCCCTTCCTCACTACAGGCACTACAATGATACAAGAAGGCATTGCTCACCTCTTGCCCATGACCACTCAAACTGGAGAAGGAGCATTGGTAAAGGTGCAAACCATTTTGAACATCTTCCACAGGCACAGATGGAGGTCAAGTGCAAACTGTAGAAGATGCATGTAGAAGTCTAGCTATCCTGCTCACCCTCTTCACACAGTGCACGACCTGTGGCAGAATGTATGGATCCAGCATTGGACTATTTGTTTTCCTCATTATTCACAACTCCACAGTGCAAAAGGCCTCATTCTCAGTATTGAGGGACTGCTTCAGAGGAAAAGATGTTCGGAGTGATTCTGGCTCAGTGCAGACTTACTTTAACCAGTTTCTTACTTAGCATGAAAAATTCTTCACAGAATCACATTTTGGGAGATGCTGATTTTGCTTGGCAAATTGCAAACAGCCGGTTACAATGCATCCTTGTCCCAAAGTGTATATTACTTTACGTTGATGTTAATGTGTCCATATGTTGATGAACCACTGGCTGATGTAACTTTTTCTTCAGTCACTACTTGTATGACAGGGTCACAGTCCTCTGCATGGAGTGGGGGGGGGGGGGTGTCTGATATTTATACCAAGTGAAAAATAGGGTTACAAAGAGAGCAGGAACATAATGTAAACGCTTTTTAAACAAAAAGTAGATAATTTAGAACTTAATATTTGTTTAAGTCATCTCTATAAGTGTGAAACTGCAAAATGATGTATTTAGCAAGAAATATAGGATTTGTTCGTCCTCCATAAGACTCTGACATTGCCCTAATGTTCATAATATTATGTGGTTATTTCACACATATGAGATATTCATATAAATCGTACTCTCTAAGCATTGGTGATGATCAAAGCTGAAACGAAGTAGAATAAGAAAATAGCTTCAATAAACAAGGTTCATTTTGATGGGCACCATGTCCAACAAATGCAGGGCCTCCTCCAGATCCACTGAAACATGTGGGATATGGATAAAGGAGATCTTTGGTTTTATTTTACACAACATACTCTTGTTCTTTTGAAAATTTCATTGTTGCATAAAATCTTTGTGCTCTTTAAATGTTGTTGATGTGTCATTTCGGGAAGTCTTCTCACAGCATGTGCCACTTAGAGAACATTACTTGCTGCATCAGTGAAGCATTGAGAATCCATCAAAAGAAATTATTCCAATTTCATTTTAGTGAGTCTGGAAATGCTGCCTGAAAGACAATGCAATAGCATGTGGAAACCTTCTATTTGTCCTAAGCCAAGAAACTAAACGGAAAGTGACTGTTGTATCAGAGGGAAGCAAATGAAGCATTCATTCATGGTGGTAAACAAGTTATCGCTGTGTCTTTCAAACGATTGGAGTAATTCGGAAGACTGCTCTGCCAGAACATTCAACAAACATTTGCTTCAGTTCATGCTGGAGATCCACCAAAACAATCCAGATCTCCCAATGACCAACAGCCATTGTTTGATTATTTTTATTGTTTCATGGGGTCTGAGTACACAGTCGAGGCAATGGCCAAATGGTAATATCACTGGACTGTTAATCCAGAAATGCAGATAAAGTTCTGGGGACCCATGTTTGAATCCTGCCACAGCAGATGGTGGAATTTAGAATCAATAGAAAAAAAAACTGGAATTAAGAGTCTAACGATGACCATTATTGTTGATTGTTGGGAAAAACTCAGCTGGCTCACTTTAAGAAAGGAAACTGCTATCCTTAACCTGGTCTGGCCTATATGTGAATCCAGAATCTTAACTGGGCAAGATGGGCAATAAATGCTGGCCTAACCAGTGACACTGTCATCCCATGAGTGAATAAAAAGTCCCACTGACAAGGTCAGCATTGAGGATTAGGCCTTTCAGCTGTTTAGGTCTATTCCACCATTCAATGAGATCACAATTGATTTTTACTTCAACACAATTCCCCTGCACTATCCCACATCCCTTGCTGTTTTAATTTTCAGTCCTCAGCACACTCAGTGACTGAGCCTCACAGCCCTGTGGAACACTGTCCTCGTGAGTCCTCATTATCTCATCCCAAATGGTCTGTCCTCCAAATGAGTCTGTTTCTCCTCATCTTCCCAGCCCCGGGAAATATCCTTTCTGCACCTACTCTCTCTATCCCTATAATAATTTTAAATGTTTAAAGAGATTATGTGTCATTCCCCTAAATTCCAGAGCATATAAGCCCATTCTATTTAATCCTTCAATACAGGCTAAACCTCCATCCCAATTAGTTCGGTGAATCTTTCTTGAACTCTTACTGTTACAAGTATATCTTTCCTTCGGTAAGGAGACCAAAGGTCAACACAGTGCCTTGAGTGTGGTGTCACCAAGGCTGTATATGATTGCCATGCGATATCTTTGATCCAGTATGCAAATCTTTTTGCAATTAATACTAATATACCTTCTGCCTTCTTAATTGCTTGCTGCAGTTGTATGCATATTAACTTTAAGTGATTCATGAATGAAGACATCCAAGTCTCTTTGAAGTTCAACACTTCCTAGCCTCTCACAGTTTAACAAATGCTCTGTTTCTGTTTGTAACTGAATTGGATGACATTACATTTCTCCACGTTATATTCTATGTGCCAATTCCTTTGCTCACTCATTCAACCTCTTCAAGACCCCTCAAGATGTCTTTGCATCCTCCAGCCAAAGATGTTCTGTTAAATGGCAGGAAAAAAAAATAAATCAGTTTTTAAACCTACTCCGTGTAAGCTCCAAAATATCAGGAGTCTCTACTTGCTATCGTTTGTCTCTGGAATTTCCAAGGTCCATTATCGTTTTGCAGTTCTTGAGCTTACCTGTGAACTGATAGTGAAAAATTATTTCCCTGCCGAGGGGGTTACTAGGTCTGTCAGTTATTCCAGCGCATGCATAAATGTGAACACGTTAATAGTTACTTGTCTTTCTTAGATTAGATTCCCTACAATGCAGAAACAGGCCCTTCAGCCCAACAGGTCCACACCAATCCTCCGAAGAGTAACCCACCCAGACCCATTCTCCTAGTCCCTACTAATGCACCTATCACTATGGGCAATTTAGCATGGCCAATTCACCTGACCTGCACATCTTTGGACTGTGGGAGGAAACCGGAGCACCTGGAGGAAACCCACACAGACACAGGGAGAATGTGCAAACTCCATGCAGTCACCTGGGGCTGGAATTGAACCCGGGTCCCTGGCGCTGCGAGGCAGCAGTGCTAACCACTGAATCACCGTGCCGTCTCTTTTTTTTAAACTTTGTTACAATTTCAGATCTCCCCAGCAAAAGGCGTACGAAAACAGCTCAAGGTCAAAGCACCTCCACCACCACCTCCCCCGCCCCACACAACTAATCTGGAGTCATGTGTAGGTCAGACTGGGTAAAGATGATTTGGAGATGCCGGTGTTGGACTGGGGTGTATAAAGTTTAAAATCACACAACACCAGGTTATAGTCCAACAAGCTTAATTGGAAGCACACTAACTTTCGGAGCGATGCTCCTTCATCAGGTGATAGTGGAGGGCTCAATCCTAACACACAGAATTTATAGCAAAAGGTTACAGTGTGATGTAACTGAAATTATACATTGAAAAATTGAT
>NC_057715.1:96207806-96224727 GCF_004010195.1 Chiloscyllium plagiosum
GGAGTTTTACATGAATGCATGCAGTTTTTGAGCAAAGTACAATGTAACCCTGCAAGTACAAATTCACCCACAAAATATATTTGTGCATGTGGGTCTTTGTCTGTGTGTGTGAGCCCTCTGTCTGTCTGGGTTGGGGGTTGTGAGTGTGAGAAAGTGTATGTGTGTGTGTTTAGTAAGTGCAGAATGTCTTAAGTCTGTGAGGGGGTGCATGTGTGAGTGTGGGAGTGTGTGTATCTGTAAGGGTGTATGTGGGTGTCTGTGTGCATGTCTGTGTGTATGTGTGTCCGTGTGTATGTGTGTATAGGAGTGCCTGTGTGTGTGTGAGAGTGTGTGTGTAGGAGTATCTATGTGTGTGTATAGTGCAATGGTGGTCACTTGTAATGTGACATGAACCCAAGGTCCTGGTTGAGGCGCTCCCTATGGGTACCGAACTTAGCTATCAGCCTCTGCTCGGCCACCTTTCTCTGCTGCCTGTCCCGAAGTCCACCTTGGAGGATGGTCACCCAAAGACTGGGTAAAGTATGCAGCTGGAATGACTGAGTGAATAAAGGTGCTTTGGAGCAGTTTACTTACCTTACAGCCAGTTGTTGAAATCCAGTCCAATTATAAGCTATCACTGTTTGATTTTGACAGACCAAATCCATTACACATAATGCAGCCATAGAATTTACATTAATTGCTTTGAAACAAGAACACAATGGTTGAGCAGCCATTAATCAGTATGAAAATACCCTGTACTATTTCCTGAATTAGTGTTTCTAAACTTCTGATTTATTTTTGAGGAATTTAAAGCTGTCACAGAAATTGCAGTGTATAACATGGCTGGATGTGGTTTAGACTCTCTTCCAATTGGGTTGAACTTACATAGGGAAGCAAAACTATTTGGAAATTGGCTTCCGAAGTGACCCATGGCATAAACATACTGTTTTCTCACATCTTGTTGCATTTCCATTATGCCTGAGAACACAAACATAGTTGTACTGGGAAACAAGGGATTGTTAGAAGATGTTGGAAGTATTAGCATTGATAACTTCTTTGCCAGTCTGAAATTTTATTCACTTAAGGCCCTTGCTGCCTGCAGTATAAGAAAAGCACTTAGGACAACAAACAGAGCAAATCTATCATACTTTTCCAGAATACTGAGAATTGATGATGGAATTTTCCTCAAAGGAGCCAGCTATTCTTAAGACAAGTACAAATTCTGTTGGTTTTAGAATTGCAACAGATGCCTCCATTTTTGGTCTCATTGATAACCTGACTGCACTGGTCTGGGAACTTGACAGCAGTTTTAAATAACAGCAGCTATTTTTGTTTCTTAGCCTTGCAATAATACAGTATGACTAGGAGCTTGAAAAAAGCAAAAGAAAATATTGTGAGAGCATTACGAAATGCACTGTCTTTCTGATGAAGTGAGAAGACACAGATTAATGGGAAATGGTACAGTGATGCTTTAGAGTTACAACTGAAAGCATTGTGACCGAAAGATTGTACATATAGTATTCAGATTTCTGACAGCCATTTGTAACTCGCGCTCTGATTAAATATTTCTGGTGTCATGTTCGGCACAACATCATGGGCCGAAAGCCTCTTCCTGTGCTGTACTGTTCTATATTCTATGTTGTGAGTGCATATGCTAGATGAACAAAGAGTAGGGCCCAGAGTCTAGTTGGTAAGATAGGTAATTGAATTGTCAGATTTCCTGACTTGCTTCTCAGCCTTAATGAAAAGTGCCCCATCACGCGCACTTTTTCGTTTGAGGGAAGAGGGTGGGATTGAGTTGTGTCTGTTGACTTCAGGAGGACGGATGAGTGAGAGCCGAGGTGAGCTGACTAGAAAGCCTGAAGAAGGGCATGTGCCCGAAACGTCGAATCTCCTGTTCCCTGGATGCTGCCTGACCTGCTGTGCTGTTCCAGCAATAAAGTTTCAGCTTTGATCTCCAGCGTCTGCAGACCTCACTTTCTCCCTGACTAGAAAGCCTGCCTTGCTTGTCCAGGACATTTAGTTTTCTATTTAGTTTCCAAGCTGTTCAGCTCTGTAGCTTTCATCCCTCACAATTCCTTATTCACCTACCCACCTCTGTGGTTTCCATGCTAATTTAATTCCAGGTCTTGTGCCTCACCCCCCTATTCTCCCTCAAAGCCCCAACAGTGGGTCCCCAATTTACGAATATCCAGCCCGTTCAGAAATGTTGCCAGGTTTCAGGGATTTGAGCTATGGGGAGAGGCTGAATGGGCTGGGGCTGTTTTCTCTGGAGCGTTGGAGGCTGAGAGGTGACCTTATAGAGGTTTATAAAATCATGAGGGGCATGGATAGGGTAAATAGACAAGGTCTTTTCCCCAGGGTGGGGGAGTCGAGAACTAGAGAGCATAGGTTTAGGGTGAGAGGGGAAAGATATAAAAGGGACCTAAGGGGTAACCTTTTCATGCAGAGGGTGGTACGTGTCTGGTATGAGCTGCCAGAGGAAGTCGTGGTGGCTGGTACAATTGCAGCATTTAAAAGGCATCTGGATGGGCATATGAATTGGAAGGGTTTAGAGAGATATGGGCCGGCTGCTGACAAATGGGCCTAGATTAGGTTAGGATATCAGTCAGCATGGATGAGTGGGATTGAAGGGTCTGTTTCCATGCTGTACATCTCTATGACTCTGTGAGTGCTCATACTTGTGAACACGATCCTACACGGGTGGAATTTTAAAGATCCACCAGTGAGATGAGGAATGGCAGATGGAGTTCAATTTAAATAAATGTGAACTGTAGAACTCTCTGACTCTATGACTATAAGAACATAATTATAAACAGCTACTTTGAGTTCTCCTGTGTTGTGATGTGCCTTATGTACAAATCGACTTGTGAATGGACTCAAGCATGGAACCCTGGGGTCTGCCCATGTATCAATTCTACACTAGCTCATTCACCCAACTCAAATCTCCTGCCCCTTCCATAACCACTTGCTTGGTATTCACCAAGGGTGGATCTCAGGAGCCATGTGGAAATGGAAAAAAAGATAAACTCACAATCTAATTCAGTCCTCACATGTATGCTTGATTGTAAAAAGAAACTGATTCACAAAATGCTTTTAAAGTTTCTAAATCTTCATAAATGGTTAAACCCCTATCAAGGCAAACAAACATCCATTTGTACCCACCATCAAAGAAATATAATCCTTTATAATAGCCTCTTTAAATTGTCAATCAAACTATGAACTCTGAACCCTCATTGAAATATGAACATACAAATTAGAAGCAGATGTGGACCATTCTGCCCTTAAAAGGTGTTCTTTTGGTCAATAAGATCATGGCTAATTTGTTTGTATTTGTAATTTCACATTCCCGTTCTTGATGACTTTTGACTCCCCTGCCCAATGAGAATCTATCTAACTCTGCCTTAAAAATATCCCATGACCCTTTCTCTACCACCTCTGTCACAGAGAGTTTCCAAGTCACACAACTTTGAGAGAAATCAAAATTCCCAAGTCCCTGCCCAAAAAGGGTGATCCCTAATTTTATAACAGTGTCCACTAGTTTTGGCCTCACCCATAAGAATAAATTTCCTTTCCATGTCCATCTTTTTGAGTACATTCAGAATCTTACAAACATTAATCAGTCACCCCTCACTGTTCTGAACTCTAATGAAAACAACTCTGCCGTCCAACTTATTCTCTTAACATACCCCGCTCATTCAGATTTCAATCTAGTCAACCCTCTTTGAAATGCCTCCAATATTTTTAGATCCTTAATGAAATAAAGAGACTAAAACTACACACGGTATTCGAGATGTGATAATTGTAACTTCTTAGATTTAGGCAAAAATTCATGAGCCCATCATTGAGAAGAGACAGAAGAGTTGTCATGATCATATTAGAACATAAGGACGAGGAGCAGGAGGATACAATTCTGCCTCTCAAGCCTGCCGTGCCATTTAATACGATCATGGCCAATCTCATCTCGGCTCCTCATAACCGTCAAACTCATAGAACATAGAACAATACAGTGCAGAACAGGCCCTTCGGCTCTCAATGGTGCGCCGACCTGTGAACTTATTCTCAGCTCGTCCCCCGAGACTATCCCATCATTATCCATGTGCTTATCCAAGGATTGTTTAAATCTCCCTAATGTGGCTGAGTTAACTACGTTGGCAGACAGGGCACTCCACGCCCTTACCACTCTCTGAGTAAAGAACCTGTCTCTGACATCTGTCTTAAATCTATCACCCCTCAATTTGTAGTTATGTCCCCTCGTACAAGCTGACGTCATCATCCTAGGAAAAAGACTTTCACTGTCTACCTTATCTGATCCTCTGATCATCTTGTATCTCTTCTTCTTTCCAATGAGAACAGAAGCAAGTCTCTCAGCCTTTCCTCATAAGACCTTCCCTCCAGACCAGGCAACATCCTGGTAAATCTCCTCTGCACCTTTTCCAGTGCTTCCACATCCTTCCTGAAATATGGCGACAAGAACTGTACACAATATTCCAAGTGCAGCTGCACTAGCATTTTGTATAGTTGCAGCTGAAACTATACTATTCATATATCATTACTGATTAAAAATCTATCTATCTCCTCCTTAAATTTACTCAGTGTCCTGATGTCCACCACATTCTCGGGTAGTGAATTCCATTGATTCACAACCCTTTGAAAGAAGTAATTTCTCCTAATCTGCCACCCTTTAGCCTAAAACTGTGATATCTCATTCTAGATTGCCTCACAAGGGTAGACATCTGCTGTATATCTACTTTGTCAATCCCTTTTGACATCTTATGTACCTCAGTAAAATCTCCTCCCAGTTTTCTAAACTCTAGTGAGTATTGGCCTAAAGTGCTCAATCGCTCCACATCAGACCAACCCTTTCACCTGTGGAATTAATTTAGTGAACATTGAAGGGCATACTGGCTGGAAGGTCTGTATGGGGATCTCTTGCTCTTATTTCTCACGTTCTCACATAAACTAGACTGACACCACAGCATTGAGGGATGTTGCATCAATACAGAGCATTATACCCAGACCTTGTCTGCCTATTCAAATGGATGTAAAAGGTATTATGGCACAATTCCATCAAGGTATATTGAAGCTATCCTTGTGTCCTGGCTAACATTCCTCCCTCCACCAACACTATCACGATGAGAAAACGCTGGAAATGCACAATAGATTTGATGCTGCAATTTTGTACCCTGAGAATCAGAGAATGATAGAGCTCAGATGGAGGCCATTTGGCCCACTGTAAACGTGCCTGTTTTTAATCATGTTACCTGATGGGTTCCACTCTCCTCCCCTTTCCAAATGAACTGCAAATGTTTTCAAGTACGTATCCAATTTCCTTTTGAACTCTATCATTGAATTTGCTTCTACCGCTCTTTTAGGCAGTGCATTCCTGATCCTAATGACCCAAAAATGTGAAATGTGTTGCCCTTCTGAAGAAGGCTTGTATGTTGAAACAGCACACCTTGTTTTTTTGTCTTTGCAGATGTTGATTCCTTGCTGTGTCTTCCCAGCCTTTTTGATTTCATTTCAGATTTCACACATTCCGAGTACTTTAAAAACATTATGTCTGCAGAAATAGATTTACCTGCCCTTTATTTCATTTAATGTTTGTGGGCTATGGATGTTTGCACATTGATTGTGGTGTTTGCCTAGAACACTTAGTGGTTATGTCTCACAAAGTAATTAATTGAACAGGGAAGAACATAATTGTATTCAGAGACATAACATGGTGCTGAATACACGCACACTTCTCTTTGTTCGTTTGGTGCGCTTGTCCAAAAGTTAGGTCGAGGTCTGGAACTTTCTTCCACAAATGGCAATTGATGCTAGACTAGTCGTTAACTTTAAATCCTGAGATAGATCATTTTTGTTCAGCAAAGGTGTTCAGAGATATGGACCAAAGGCAGGTAAATGAAGGAAGGTTATAAAGGAAAGATTGGAAATTGAAACAGTCAGAAAATGCTAGAAATGAACCACTGCATGTTAATACCATTCTAATTACTGAACCTTGTTCTGTGCTCTTGTGGCACTGTGTTTCCCCACTATTGATGAGTTTTCTTCCTTCTGTTTCTAAAGTGCTTGACTGATTGTGGGATATTATTCCCCATTTGCTGGCAACTCTTTTCTCTAATGGTCATTCTTCTCATGTGGGCTGGAACTGTCAATGTTGAGCCAGCTTTTGAACTATGAGAGTTGCGGTAGAACACAAGCATTACTTACTCTTCTGTTGTCCCCATATATACTTCTGGCAGGAACGTTGGATAGTGGTCTGCACCTGGATCCCTGGATAATTTACTGCTTTTCATAATCTCGGAACATTGAGACTGATTAGAGCAACCGTTCACTGTCTGTCATAAGAAAACTAACTGGGCAGTGACCCATTCTAAAGTCAATGATTTTCCAGGCCTGATGTGCTGAGACAGAGGAATTAATGACTTTTGTTTGGTTTTGGACTAATTGTAACATGTTGCATTGACGATCAGACTTTAATGCAATTATTATTGTTATAGACTGTGCTGCTATATTCACATGGTGTAATTCTACCTATCGCTTTCAGTAACTAATGAAGTAAATTGTACATTTAAACACAAGCAAGATGACTTTATAGAGGTTTATAAAATCAGGATGGGCATGGATAGGGTGAATAGCCAAGGTCTTTTCCTCAGGGTAGGGGAGTCCAAACCTAGAGGGCATGGGGTTAAGTTGAGAGGGGAAAGATTTAAAAGGGACCTGAGGGGCAACGTTTTCAAGCAGAGGGTGGTTTGTATATGGAACAGCTGCCAGAGGAGGTAGTAGAGATGAGTACAATTACAACATTTAAAAGACATTTGGACAGGTACAAGGATAGGAAAGGTTTAGAGAGATAAGGACCGAGCACAGGCAAATAGGACTAGTTCGGTTTCGGAAACCTGGTCGGCATGGACTAGTTGGGCTGAAGGGTCTGTTTCTGTGCTGTGTCTCTCTATGATTCCACTTTGCCTCGTATATCTATTGATTTCCCATGAGACCAAAGATCTGTTTATCTCAGCCCTTAAATGTATTCAACAATAGAGAATTCACAACTCTCTATCGTGGAGAATTCCAATGATTTGCAAAATTTTCAGTGAAGAAGTTTTTCTTCATCTCAATCCTGACTGATCATGTCCTTACCCTCAGACTGCACCCCTGTGTTTTAGATTCCCCAGCCAGTGGAAACAATCTCTGAGGCGAAGGTGAGGACTGCAGATGCTGGAGATTAGAGTCAAGATGTGCTGGAAAAGCACAGCAGGTCAGGCAGCATCCGAGGAGCAGGAAAATCGACGTTTCGGGCAACCCAAATCGTCGATTTTCCTGCTCCTCGGATGCTGCTTGACTTGCTGTGCTTTTCCAGCACCACTCTAATCTTGACTGCAATCTCTCAGTAGTCAACCTATCAATCACCTATAGAATCTAATACATTGATTCAACAAGATCACCTCTTTCCATGTTCATTTTATAGACCTGCCCGAGTCTTTCTGAACACCAACATTTACAAGTTGCACACTCCTTTAATAAAAAAAATTCAGCTTTCCTGTTTCATTATCATCGTGCTGCTCACTCACTCAACCTGGATGTATGCCTTTGTAGCCTTTCTGTGGCCTGTATGCACCTTACAATTCCACCTAGCTTTGGACCATCAGCAAACTAGATGTGTTACTCCTTGTCCGTTCATCAAGGTTAATATTATGGGATGTAAACAGCTGAGGCTCCAATACTGATTTTTCCTGAACTGTACAAGACACAGCCTGCCAAGTCCAAAATGTCACATTTCTTCCCTCTTTAGTTCCTGTCTGTTAATCAGATCATTATCCACGCTAATCTATTACTTCCAACTCCAAGTACACTTATCTTGTCTATTAACCGAAATTTTAACCTTTATTAACCATCTTACTAATACCATTTAGAAACTCATATTGCATGATCCTAGCTTGTGGAAAACAGGACAAATTAAATCCCAGAATGAAACCTAGCTTTGTAGATGATGTATTTAACATTTTTAGATTAGATTTCCTACAGTGTGGAAACAGACCCTTCGGCCCAACAAGTCCACACCGACCCCCTGAAGAGCAACCCACCCAGACCCATCCCCCTACATTTACCCCTGACTAATGCACCTAACAGTACGGGCAATTTATCATGGCCAGTTCACCTAACTTGCACATTTTTGGGCTGTGAGAAGAAACCGGAGCACCTGGAGGAAACCCACGCAGACACGGGGAGAATGTGCAAACTCCATACAGACAGTTGCCCGAGGCGGGAATTGAACCCAGGTCCCTGGCGCTGTGAGGCAGCAGTGCTAACCACTGTGCCACCGTAGTTGGTTAACATGGTATTCTGCATTTCATAAAAATGTCCTATAATCATTTTAACCATTAACACCACAGGGGTTCTCCCAGTCACTGTAATAATCACATGCTTTCTTGGAATTGATATACATAGTGTTCCAAATTGACTTTCTTGTCTTTCCAAAGTAATTTCATCGGCTGACTCCCATCAATTTGCCTATAATTTGAAATCCAAGCCAAGTATATATTATTTATCTTATGCATATTTCAACACAATATCTACTGGTTCACTTTTAACTACCCGATTGTTGTATTCTTTTTTGAAATGGAGTGTTACATTTGCTAACCTCCAATCTATTGGAAACATTCCAGAATGTAAGGAATTTTAGAAAATCATACTGCATGTATCTACTATATCTGCAGCTATGATTTGGAGATGCCGGTGTTGGACTGGGATGTACAAAGTTAAAAATCATACAATGCCAGGTTATAGTCCAACAGGTTTATTTGGAAGCACTAGCATTCGGAGGGCTGCTCCAAATTCTTTTTTTAAAAACTGTAGGATATAAGAAATCAGCTCCTAGGGATTTGTCAAATTTGAGGCCCTTAAATTTCTTCTGTCTTTTTTTGCTGCCAATATCAATTACCTTTATTTCCTCATTCTGTTTAGCACTTTGATTACCTCCACTTTCTGGTATATGATTTGTGTATTTCTGTGAAGACAAAAACAATGTATTTGTTTGGTGTATCTGGTCCTAACGGAACAACATTTACTTTAACTACTTCCTTTGAATCCATTTGCAAAAGCCCTCACAGTCTGTTTTTATATTCCTGGAGTAGTTTGTTGTCACTTTATTCTTTTCTATTTTACTCATTTTTTTTGATGGCTCATTGCTAGTTTCTAAGACACTCCCAATTCTCAGACTTACTAGCTTTCCCTTGCAGAATTATAAGCCTCTTTTACAAGAATATGACTCAGGAATAGGTCATTCGGCCCTTGAGTTTTCTCTACGGTTCAATAGAATCATAGCTGATCTGATTGTGGCCTCAACTCCACTTTCTGACTGATCCCAGATAACATATCACTCCCTTTTTAGTCAGGAATCTATCTACCTTTTAAAATTATCCAATACCTCTGCCTGTCTAGGGCAGAATTCCAAAGACTCTCAACCCTTTCAGTGAAAGAAAACTCCACCTTTTGTTTTAAATGTATACCTTCTAGGCCGAGCATCTCCTACAAAGAAAATGGCTTTTCAGAAGCCACTCTGTCAAGTTCTCTCATATATTTTAATAGGTTTGTATGTATCTCATTCTCCAAATTCCAATGATATAAATCCTGCAGTCCAAACCACCTCCACCAGTCCAGGAATCAGTTGAGCAAATCTTTTCTGCTTCTAACACATTTATGTCTTTTATTTAATAAAGAGATCCAAACTGTATGCAGTTCTCCAGATGTGTCTCACCAAAGCCCTGTACAGCTGCAGTAAATCATTCCTATTTTGATATTCCAGTCTCCTTTAAATATATGAGACCAGTGTTGCCAATTTGTTTGTGATAAAGTTGTATAATGTATAATAATCATTTGGAAACTTGGAATTTTAACATGGGGGCAAATAAATTTGAGTTTCAGTTCTGTGAGGGTAACTTTTTTAAGAAGTCACGAAGTCATTTGGATCAGCAATCTAATTACCAAGAAACTATCTCATTTAACTAATTGCCCAGCAGGATATCTGTGAAGTTAATTGTTTAAATATTTGTACTGCTAAGTTTCGTGACATACAGAGAAAACAGGCTAGGCTGCACTAATTTAATTTTGACTATTCCAGAAGTATTAGTAGTTCAGTCCAGGAGAACAGTTTCTCCTTGTAGGAGAAATGTGTTTCAGTCCAGGAAAACAGTCACCAAACTAGAAGGATTTTACATTATTTCATTTCCAAGCGAGAATTTGTGAAGTGATTTTAGAATTTTCAAAACTGATTCAGTAGTCCAAGAAGAAGAACTAGAAAGAGTCATATAAATATGAATTAAAAGATAGAAGTAAAGTTTCTATGGGAATGAGATATCTCTGAAGGGTATTGCTGGGAAAGGTTGAAGCTTTGTCTTGCTGTTTAGGTTAACATTCTAAGCTAACTTTTCTATTCAAAGACCTTTTTTGATTTTGTGTAATAAACTTGTTTAATTGTGTTAAAGAATATATGGAGACTCGTGTAAATATATTTTAGTGACTAACCATTAGTGTGACCAGTTACAGAAATTATACTTATGATCTACCAAGCCAGGTTTCGTTCTGGGATCTTAGTTGACATTACCATCGTTGGTATCAGAAAAAAACTGAAGTTCCCCACAATTATAATTTATTGCACACTCCACAAATTTATTTTCTAATGCTTTAACTACCTTTAGCAAGCACATAATATACTCCAGTTATCATTTTCTAACTCTTGCTATTTCTAATCTCTGCCCATACTGATTTTACTTCATGATCTTCGGACCCAAGATCCTTCTTCACAAATGTCCAATGCATCCTTTACAATCAAGGTCACCCTCCTCCTTTGTTATTCTGCGCTTTTTCAAAATAGCATGTGCACTGCCATATTTATTTCCCTTGGTCACCATGCAGCCATGTCTCAGTAATGCTGATTATATTGAAATCATTTCCCTTTAGCCGTGCCACATATTGATTTATCTTATTACAGATGCTTTGTGCATTGAGATGAAGAGTTTCTAGTTTCAACTCTTACTCTCATTATCTTGACATGGACCTTGTTATGATCCCAGCCAAGGTAGTACTGGCTGGGTTATATCCTAGAGTGAAACCTAGCTTCATAGATCATAAGTTTCCTTTCTGGAGTTGGTTCCTATGGTAGCTCATCACTGAGACATATTTATAGGAGGCTGCAAGCATTCTTTAACAAAATAATATAATAAATTTATTACACAAAAGATAGAATATACAAACAAAACAAAGATATATTGAGACAGTTTGGACAGCGCTTAATATAAGCAACGAAACAATATTTCAGCTGTTTTCCAGCAATATTTGTTTGCGTGTGTTTAATCCTGAAGTAATATCAGTCCTATCTCCACTCTAATTTCTTATTTAACTGACTCTGTCTAGTTTTTCAGCTGGGGCTTCAGAGATAGCTTTAAATTGATTTCCAATTTGCCAGGCTTGAACCACCTTTCAGTGTTGCTGGCCTTAACTCTTGTTTTTCTCCAGTTCTGACAGTCTGAAAGCTTCTGCACAAATTCTAACAGGTTGGAGACTTCACAAAACTAAAACCCTTCTGTTTGCTTTCTCCTGAAATAAGCTTCTGATTCTCCCCCATTGAAGTCAAAAGCTTAAACTAGTGCTCCCTGATATATTTTCTGTGTTGTAAACTCAGCAGTACAGAAATTTCATCAATCAGGTATCCTGCCAGGTACTTGACTCAATCACATGCTTCCTTGGAAATTATGTACTTAGTTCACTGTTCTAAAAGAATTTCTGACCATTAAAATTGCTACCTTTGCAGAAGAACTGAAGATAGAACAAATTCTATCTGCTTCTCTTTTAAAAATCCACACTTCAGAAATATTAGTAGATTATGTATTTTTATCACATCTTTAATCACTGTTAACCTCTTTGTTCCCTCCTGTTCTACTCTGCTTCTCTCTACCCACATCGCAAGACTGTTTGGATACCTTAATGTTGCTCTTTGTATTTCTAAATGTCCTTTCATCTGAGCTCTCATTGTCCCTGTTAGCTTAAAGCCCTAGACACAGCCTCAGCTCTGAGTTAGTCCCACTAGGGAGAGCGCACTCCAATGGACCAGCTTTCTCTTCTTCATTACAAAAACACTGGCAAAACACAGCAGGTCAGGCAGATTCTGTTGAGAGAAAAGCTAGAGTTAATGTTTTGAGTGCAGTGACCCTTTGTTCGAACTGACAGTCGCTGGGAAAGGGTGATATTTATGCTGATGACATTACTGGCATCAGTGCCCCACAAATCAAAACCCATTCTTCTATACCACTGTTTGAGCGATATGTTTATTTATTTAATCTGTTTGACTGCATGCCAATTGCCATGTCCCTCAGATAATATTTTATGTTCTGCATTTAAATTGGAACCTAACTCCTCAGACTTTCTCAGGAGATCGTAATTTTTATTTCTACCTTTGTTGTTAGTTCTTACATAGACGATGTAAACTGGATCCTTCGCAACCTACCTCAAGTTCATCTCCAGCTACAGGAAGCTGTCACTAATCTCACCACTAGATGGACAATGATTAAAGTTTCTGGTTAAGACTGCAGATGCAGTACTGACCTGATGAATTATACCATCTCCTATGGCTACCACATTCCTTTTTACTCTCCTCGCTTGAATACCATCCTGGACCATAGTGGCATGGTCACTTAGCAATTTGCTTGTCCACATTGCAATTTACAGTGTGGTCACAGTCAGGGGTGGAGGCTTCTCCATCACTACTTCCTGCATCCCTGTAGCTGCCTGATTCATGGTCACAACCTCTTGTTGGCCATCAACCAACTCTAAAGTTCAGTCTAACCAATGGGTGTGATTGTCTCCTGGAACAAAAAAACATCTAGGTAGCTGACAAAATGATTTTATAAGTAAAGGAGGGGGTGAAAGTGAAGCATAATTCCTGCTGTGCTGCTTGATGCTGGAAAGTTACCATTCACTAAATACATGCCATTAAACTTGCAGAGAATAGATATGGAGATTAGAAGGATATACAATGAAGACTGGAGGGAGACGTGAAGAATAAAAAAACAAAAATACATATTTCTTGATACTGTCAAATGTTACTTATATATCAGATAATTACATGCAGAGCTGGGGGCATTAATTGAGGTTTCACTTGAGCATATATAGCAAGGCACTTAATGGAATTGGTATAGTTGAGTTAGTAGATGTACACTTAAAATGATTAGTTCTGTAAACAGATGACTGAAAATAGCTTGCTTTAGTACCACCCTTCACCAACTGCTTTCCAGAATAGAAAATATATTGCCTTGATGATCATAAAATGGGTGATTTTGGTTGATTTCTTGCATTTATAATCCTACAATTCATCGCTTATCAACTATTCCCATGTGTAGATTTGTAGAAGTGTAATAGTCGGTCAAGATGTATTCACCATTGTTCTGAAGTATGTTGTCTTGTGTTATGTAAAGTTGGGCAATAGTTGCTTCTCATGGCTTGACCGATCTCTCTTGGCTGATCCAAACTGATGCTGGGAATGGGCCAACGTGCTGACTCAGCTCTTGTTGATGTAAAGGAAAGCTGTGGATATAATTATACTGTGGGAATGCTGCACAATAACATAGCTGCACCATTATCTTTCCTAGGATCTGACTGCAAAAGCAAGGAGTCCCAAAAAAGGTAATAGGGCTCTTGCTGTTCTGAGTGGAGTAGAGTAGAACATTGAAGTAAACACAACATGAAGGTCTAAATACAACATAAAGGATATTGGTCTATTACAAGGGTGGTAAAGTTGTTCCAAATAGAAATCTGAGAATTTTTAAGAGCAGTCCGAGACATTTAACAACAAGGAACAGCGTATCAGAAAAATGGCTGTGGTAACAGTAGCCTCCTAATTAAACACCTCATTAAGTTACTACCCAATCATTTTCTTGAACAGAACTTCATTCTGAAGACAAGATAAAGGGGCAGAAGGTTTACCATGGAGGTGAGAATTTATGTGAGAGGACATCTAAATCCAGGGTAGCTTTTCTTGTATGGACAAACCAAAACATCCATGTGAACATGTATATGGCCCCAATCAGCTGCTAACTTCCAACTTCAGTGAGTGATGAGTACATGCTAATGTATATCAGCCATAAATGTCATGACGGGAGATTAAAATTAGGATCAGTTCTGGCATAGTATTTCTAATGTTGTGTCCTGAATGATGTATTTCTACAGGCAGATAGCCAGAGGTAATATGAACACATTATCTGATTAGGTTCATATTCACAATTCCTGACCTAACATTCTGTATTAGTGGTGCTGGAAGAGCACAGCAGTTCAGGCAGCATCCAAGGAGCTTCGAAATCGACGTTTCGGGCAAAAGCCCTTCATCTTAACATTCTGTGTCAGGAGCTGAAATATCTCTCTGTGTGGGAGTGGATGAAATGGAAGTGAGGTCCTTCCTCACAAGGAGTTGGTGAAAATGGAGGGATGAGTTTGCTCTTGTGTTTTGATCCTGCTCTAAGAAGCCACTTCAGTACCTTTTATTCAAAACTACTGAAAGCTCAGAAGCGTCCTTTACATTTTATAACTTTCTGGACTCAACATTGAGTTTAAATTCATTTGTTTAGAACTTAGTACATTTCTGCCTTTTCCCAGTGTTTATGAAAATTCATCAACCTGAAACATTAACTATGTGTTCCATATTTTATGTGTGTTTACTTCCAATTTCCAGCATCTACGGTACTTTTTGTTAAATATAAATCCTGTGTGTAAGCCAAGTTACACACCAAGCCAAGATTCCTGAAGAAGGGCTCATGCCCGAAATGTCGACTCTCCTGCTCCTTGGATGCTGCCTGACCTGCTGCGCTTTTCCAGCAACACATTTTCAGCTGTAAGCCAAGTTATACAAGTTAATGGAAAAATATTGAAAACTCAGCACCTTTACCTCAGTTTAGAAAAGAATGACTGTCTGTGATCCAGTTTGCACCTCTGAGTGACTATTGATGCAAATCATCTTCAAACTTGCTGCAGGTTATGAAGATCTGGAACACACGGCCGAAAAAGGCTTATAGGTTCAAATTCAACAATAACTTTCGAGAGAGAATTGTATAGAAATTGAAAAGCAAAAACCAAACTTTGCAGGGCGATGGGAAAAGAGCAGGAGAGTGGTCCTATTTCGAAATTTTCAAATAGTTGGGTTATAATCCTAGCTGATGGTATTTCTGGAGATGTCATATCCTACAGTGAAACCTGGCTTGATTATGTTTAATTTTTTTTGCAGTTGATTATAGAGATGGTAGTTACTGATCATATTCACACAAAGCCTGCAGTTTTCTTTTAACACAAGAACATAAGTTTATTACACAAAAGAGGGGGAAAGAAAACCAAAGCTTCATATATATTTAGGTCAATTTGAAAAGATCTTAACATAAAAAGCAAAAGCACACCTTCAACCTTTTCCTCAGCAATGCACTTTTCAAATTCTCATTCATAGAGAAATATCAGTCCTATTTTAACTCTAATTTCTTAATTGGCTCATTCCAGTTTTCATTCTTGGACTTCCAAAACAGTTATGACTTCTTCCTAGTTCAGATGGGCTGGATTCCGTCTAAGTTCTGACAGCTCAGAGAATTCAGAAAGTGTGTTGCTGGAAAAGCACAGCCAGTCAGGCAGCATCCAAGGAGCAGGAGACTCAAAGTTTCAAGTATAAGCTCTTCATCAGAATGTCCAAAACGTTAGCTCTCCTGCTCCTTGGATGCTGCCTGACCAGCTGTGCTTTTCCAGGTCCAGGTCGATGTGCTTATTGATTGAATCTGTGCACAGATTCAATCAATAAGCACATCGACCTGGACCCAATATACTGGCCACTGCAACGGACAGCTAGAACTGACAACCAGAAGTGGCAGATTCAAACCACTACAAATGCCGGAGGAAAGATCACAGAAGCGCTTCACAGGAGGCTCCCAAGCACTGAGGATGTCACCTAGACAGGGGACGAAACATCTGCAACACAAATTCCCAGCTCGGTGAAAATCTTTATCTTCTGCAAGAATGAAACTTTAAAATAAGCCTTCCACTGTTCCCTAATCATTTGTTTTTCTATATGTCATAAACTCAACAGTGTGAGCAATTCATCAATTAACATCACAGGTATCTGGCTTTTACTAAGCCACATGTTTTCTTGGAAATGATACATGTAGCTCACTCTTCAAATAGCTTTCTTTTGTTCTTTCACGGGATGTGGATTTCACAGACTAGGCCAGTTTTTTGTTTGCTGTACCCTAATTGTTAAGAGATTGAGCGAAAGTGAGGACTGCAGATGCTGGAGATCAGAGTCGAAAAGTGTGGTGCCGATGGACTTATGCCCGAAATGTTCACTTTCCTGTTCCTCGGCTGCTGCCTGACCTGCTGTGCTTTTCCAGGGCCACACTTTTCATCCCTAATTTTCATCCCATCTTGTTGTGGGTCTGAAGTCAAATTTGAAATGGATGGCAGATGTCTATCCCTGAAAAACATTAATTGTTTACTTCATTAGGGTAGCATTTTAATTCCAGACTTTTTTCTTGAATTCAAATTGCACGGTGTGCCATGGTTGGATTCAAACCCTTGATTACAAACATGAGGCTGGAATTCAGGAACAGTACTCCAGTGACATTACCATTCTGTCACCGCTGCCCCTCTTTTAAAAAGGTTTACTGAATTGTAGAGTCATAGAGATGTATTCCAGCCGTCCCTTTACCTGCGATCATCTGCCTCCAATCAGCTTTCGAAAGTTCTTGCCTAATACCGTCAAAATTGGCCTTTCTCCAATTTAGAACTTCAACTTTTAGATCTGGTCTATCCTTTTCCATCACTATTTTAAAACGAATAGAATTATGGTCGCTGGCCCCAAAGTGCTCCCCCACTGACACCTCAGTCACCTGCCCTGCATTATTTCCCAAGAGTAGGT
>NC_057715.1:96225122-96230939 GCF_004010195.1 Chiloscyllium plagiosum
TTACTAGTTTAAATCCTCCCAAGCAGTTCTAGTAAATTTCCCTGCCAGTATATTAGTCCCCTTCCAATTTAGGTGCAATCCGACCTTCTTGTACAGGTCACTTCTACCCCAAAAGAGATTCCAATGGTCCAAAAATGTGAATCCTTCTCCTATACACCAGCTCCTCAGCCATGCATTCATCTGTTCTATCCTCCTATTCCTGCCCTCACTAGCTTGTAGCGCTGGGAGTAATCCAGATATTACTATTTAAATTATTTTAAAAATCCAAATTCGCAAATGATAAAACTATATACTAATCAGCTTTATCACTGTGATCACAGGAAGGTGGACTGGTTGGCTTCTTTCTATGTTTTATAATTTAAGTTGGAAGTGAATAGTAAATCACAGCAGTGTGGCATTATTACTTACTGGAAATCGTTTTTGACACTCTTACGTTGTGCTTAGTGCTAGACATGTGTGCAGCTTGTACACAGTTTACATAGCTAGTAGCAACAGAAAAAAAATTGTTCCATTTGATGACCGATATTGAGGTGAAATTGCTGTAAGGCTTCTAAGATTTTCTGTCATTGCAGGAGATATGGTTGCTTTCTTCGAATGATCTTCTAATTCTACACTGAAAGTTGCTGAAGTAACTGTTGTCTGGTATCTATTCTGCAGTTTGGTAGCAGTTAAGTTTGGGAACCTGTGTTCTCATAGTGCTCTGTGGTTCAGTATCATCTTGGGTACGGACAGCTTTGACATACGTAGTGCAATTTAATATTGATTCAGTACAGCAAATCCAGCAACATTGGGACCAAAGCTATGTCAGATTTTGAGGTTTCTCTGATTTTGGATGTCCAACCTGTCGAAAGTCTTAACTGAGTAAAGAATCTGATTACAGTAAAGTCTCAGAAGCAATCACTAAAGAGATTGGGATCCAGGTTAATGATTCTGTCCAGTGCCCTTGGGCCCTGGACGCCACTCTTCATGTCTTCACAATGCAAAGAAACAGTCCAGAGTACCTGATTGTCCACTTGGCAGTGGTATAGATGCCAGTACTGTCACTGAGGTTGGCAGAGCCACATCACACTCTCCAGTGAGTAAGCATTGCGCTCAGCTCCATTATTATCTAATTCCCCACATGCACACTGTGAAGAAGGACTCAAAAAATCCCAAGAAATTAATTCCCTTAGAAAACTGGAAGAATAATGCTGTTGTACAATAGGAACAGCGTATGAGAGCGGCAATCTGGGTGCAGCAGAAGTGAAAGAAGAAAATTTGGGAAAAACTGAGCTTTATCAATAACACAGAGCCTGACCCTAAAATAGAGCCATGAGTTACACTATTGTGTCTCTTCAAATGATACAGGTTTAGATTAGATTAGATTCCCTACAGTATGGAAACAGGCCCTTCGGCCCAACAAATCCACAACGACTCTCCGAAGAGTAGCCCACCCACACCCATTCCCCTACCCTGTATTTCCCCTAACTAATGCACCTAACACTGTGGGCAATTTAGCATGGTCAATTCACCTAACCTGCACATCTTTAACTGTGGGAGGAAACTGGAGCACCCAGAGGAAACTCAGACACGAGGAGAATGTGCAAACTCCACACAGACCGAGGCAGGAATTGAATCTGGATCCCTGGCGCTGGGAGGCAGCAGTGCTAACCACTGAGCCACCGTGCCGCCCAATAGCTGAATTTGAGGTAATGTGCCTGTCCTTTCCAGGCTATGAAATATGTAGGAAGATGGTCAGGCCAGTTTAATATCACCCAGTGTGTAGCAGGATAGATGATGAGAGTTAAAAGTGCCCCGTATACGGAGGGATAAGGACCAAGGGCAGGCTGAAGGGATTAGTTTAACTTGGTGTCATGTTTGGCACGACTTCATGGGCCGAAGGTCCTGTTCCTGTGCTTTATTGTTCTGTGTTCAATGTGGACAAAACCAATCAGCAGTAGTGAAGTTTACTATCACCCAGCATACAGAAACATGTGGCAGTACTGATAGGATTGAATATCAGTCTATAAACAGATTTAACACTGCAGTATAATCTTTCCCATTTATTAACTCTTTAGGAAAATAACAACTCCAGTGCTAATACTACCCAGTGTGTGATTAGATTTGTGTATTGGTGATAAGCTTTAAGGCACAGGACATGACTAGCACAGACGGAGCCGATTTGGATATTGCTGCAAGTTAATATACAGCCAGATTTGGGGTGTGGCTGGTGAAATTTAATATGCTACTGGTGTGTATCAGGAGTCAGAGCATGTATAGAAATGTGGTAATGCAGTCTTATTCTTCACTCTGGACAGTTATAGGAAGTCACAGATCCTGTCAAAATGGTTTCAAAAAATAGATTTACTTTTGTTTGCAGAAGTCCAGCACTAATTGGGAATTTAACTCATTGTTAATTTTCTCAGTTGTCAAACAAATCCAATGCTTAACATCATGGTGGAGTTCTTTAGTTCTTTAGTCTTCTTCCATTGTCCTTCAGGGCAAGTCTTCTGTAGCTGTGGAAAACTGTATTGGCTCTCGATTCAGTTTTGCAAACTGCAGTGTGGTTAGTGACCTGATAGGTCAAATGCATTGTTACAACCAGGACATGTAAAACAAATAAATCTAAAATAGCTTGCTATTAGACCATATTACTTTCCTGTCACAGTTTTATGAAAAGCTCCCCGAGCAGACCAAACAAGAGCTGCCCTCTTTATAAAAACTGCACCGTTTGCCTTGGTTCAGTGTGTCAGCAGGACAAGCACAAACATGTCGAAAATAAAACCACACACGGGTGCTGAGACAGGAGAATGTCATTTTCAGTTCAATAGTATCAAACTGTGAGCTGTAGGAAATGAAAAACAGAAAGTGTGGAGAAACTTAGCAGAACTGGCAGCATCTTTGGAGAGAGAAACAGGTTTAACATTTTGAGTCCAGTTAAACTCTTATTAAGAATGGCGAGGGGCTGGAAAATGGCTACTCTATTGCAGGAGGAGGAACAAGCAGAAGAGATAGTGAGCATGGCCAGGGCAAAGACAAAGGGAGTGACAATGGTGGGTAAAGGAGTGATAGAATTGTAAAATAGGTGAAAATATTACAGAGTTAATGTTTTGGATTGAATGCCCCTAACTCTGATTTCTCTCAACAGATGCCAGACCTGCTGAGCTTTTCCAGCAATTTCTGTGTTTACTTCTGATTTACAACATCTACAGATCTTTTGGTTTTTATTTATGTGTAAGTATTATCCATGAGAAAGGAGACAATGTGTCTGCTCTGAGACCAAAGCCAACAAGACACAAGCAAGACACGGCAGGGGAGGCCATTCTCATTGCCTTTGTCTTTTGCATCGGCCTTGTTTTCAATATTGGCTCGTTATTTTTTCTTTTAAACTGTGAAAATGAAATAATAACTGTCAACAGAAAGGAATAACCCTTAAACAAATCACTTAACAAATTACCTCATCATTATCAGTTATGAAAGAAATCTAACTACTACTACTACTATACGGAAGGGCAAGAGAGTACTTGCTGGCCCAGGCCAACACATAACACTCACTCACATCAGCATTCCTGGTCATTTATCTTCATGGTGTTTCTATGATCTTTCTGTGAATACATGTAACACTTCTGGGACACCCGGACCAACCAACCCAACCACCCTGTAGCTCAACATTTCAATTCCCCCTCCCACTCCACCAAGGATATGCAGGTCTTTGGACTCCTCCATCGTCAGACCACAGCGAAACGACGGTTGGAGGAAGAACGCCTCATCTTCCGGCTAGGAACCCTCCAACCATAAGGGATGAACTCTGATTTCACCAGTTTCCTCATTTCCCCTCCCCCCAGCCTGTCTCAGTCAAATCCACCAAATTCAGCACCGCCTTCCTAACCTGCAATCTTCTTCCCGATCTCTCCGCCCCCACCCCAGTCTGACCTATCACCCTCACCTTGACCTCTTTCCACCTATCACATTTCTGACGCCCCTCCCCCAAGTCCCTCCTCCCTACCTTTTATCTTAGCCTGCTGGACCAACTTTCCTCATTCCTGAAGAAGGGCTAATGCTCCTGTTCCCTAGATGCTGCTTGACCTACTGCATTTTTCCAGCAACACATTTCCATCTCTACACTTCAAAGAGGCTTTCTTTGGCGGTGAAGTGACTTGGGCCATCTGAAGTCCTCTCCTTGCATTGATTTGAGGGCAAGGTCTTTGAAAGCCACTGCAAATTACATCTGCTCTTCATCTGGTTTTGCAAATTGCTGAGTGGTATTGGCATATTGGGTCAGTTCCATTAGTTCAACCAGTAACCTGTAAAGTCTGAAACTGCTGGCTCTTCAACCTCATTGCATGCACATCACAGTCTGAGTAGGCCAAGAATTCAACAAAGGCACTCAGCTGTTTGTGCATATGCCATTGGCCCATTCTGACCCAAAGTCCTACATCTCACCTGGTTTCAAAATATTCATGTACCCTTCTCTACCTCAGTCACTCTGTGGGAAAGTTCTCGACATAAAGGCATTCCTCCTAACTAATCTCCCCATTCTCTTAATGACAGTTTTCAGTTGATAATCGTAATCATTGATTCTCCAAACGTTGGGATTAATCACTGTCTCTTCTCCCAATGAGAACCCGATATAATTTTAATTACTTTATATTTAAGCGTTTCTATAATATGTCTGTAACTGGCCACAGTACTCTAAACATGGTTTTGCCATTACTTTGCAGAAATCTCTGAATGCCTATTCAATCTTGAACTCTAGTTATGAAATCTAAGCCACTATTATGAAGAAAATACACCAGATCTGCAAAGGGGTATATATAGTTTAATTAGTGGGAAGAAATTTGGCAGATGGGAGTATAATCTAGGAAAATGAGAGGTGGTTGATTTTGATGGGAAGAATTAAAAAAAAACAAACATAATTTGAATGGAGAAAGACTGCAGAACATTGAGGCAGAGAGAGATCACAAAAAGGTAACATGCAATTACGGCAGGTAATTAGAGACTGCAGCTAGAATATTGTGTACAGCAGTGGATATTGTGTACAATGTTTTCTGTATCAAGGCACACTTCAATGAGGCACACAATTCTATAGCGCACCCATATTTTTCAGCTGAATTGATTGCTTAAGGAGCAAAACAAATTCCAAAAATATTCTCCGTAATCATGGAATTGTATCCAAGTAGGCAGGCCAATTCAACAGTTCAACAGCTGCAAGTGTCTTTGCTGCACATGTGCAGTTCCTTCTCTTTCCAGTGGTATAATCTTTGATTGTTGCATGCACTCAGTCCGAATGTTTGGGCCCACGCACGTACAAGCAGTCTGCAAAATGAGCAAATTTCCTATCTTCTGCACATGCACATAGCCACAGTATCGAACAGCAATGCAAAGCAGCCCTGCTTCCCAAGAGTTTTGCAGCACTACTGTCATATTGCTGAGGACACCGGTTGAGAAACTTGTGCTCACAAGGAGGGCTTGACTTGTATTGGAAGCAATTGAGAGAAACTCAATTGGGCGGTGATTGCTGGGATGAAGGAATGGTTCAGCTAGTTGGGTCTATATTCATTGGAGCTGAAAATGCGTTGCTGAAAAAGCGCAGCAGGTCAGGCAGCATCCAAGGAGCAGGAGAATCGACCTTTCGGGCATGAGCCCTTCTTCAGGAATGAGAAAAGTGTGCCTAAGGCTAAGATAAAAGGTACGGAGGAGGGACTTGGGGGAGGGGCGTTGGAAATGCGATAGGTGGAAGGAGGTTAAGGTGAGGGTGATAGGCCGGAGTGGGGTGGGGGCGGAGAGGTCAGGAAGAAGATTGCAGGTTAGGAAGATGGTGCTGAGTTTGAGGGTTGG
>NC_057715.1:96233535-96307669 GCF_004010195.1 Chiloscyllium plagiosum
TTCCACCTATCGCATTTCCAACGCCGCTCCCCCAAGTCCCTCCTCCCTACCTTTTATCTTAGCCTGCTGGACACACTTTCCTCATTCCTGAAGAAGGGCTCATGCCCGAAAGGTCGATTCTCCTGCTCCTTGGATGCTGCCTGACCTGCTGCGCTTTTCCAGCAACACATTTTCAGCTCTGATCTCCAGCATCTGCAGTCCTCACTTTCTTCTATATTCATTGGAGTTGAGAAGATAAAAGGCAATCTTATTTAAACACATAAAATTCTGAGGGAACTAGATGAGGTAGATGTGGAGAGGATATTTCCTCTTATAAAGATTCTAGAACTGAGGGAAGTGGTGAAGGGGCACAGTTTGAAAGGAAAGAGTCTCTTATTGAAGATGTGGATGAGGAGATGAGCATTAGACTTCTTTTTCCCAGCAAGCACTGCAGACTGGATAGTTGTATGCGTTCAAGCCAAAGTTAGACAGTAGTTTGATTGACAAGCGAATCTAAGGTTGGGTTGGTGGGGGGAGCCAGTTAGGATGGTGGGTCAGATCAGTCATCATCTTATTGAATGACAGAGGAGGCTCAAAGGACTGAAAAGCCTATTTCTGCTGTCATTTCTCATGATCTTTGTGGCCATTTTTATTGCTTTTTCTGCACTTGTGATGTACATTCACTCTAGTGCCTCAAATCCTTCTCCACCATCAGCATCTTTTCATAGAATTCCTATAGTGTGGAAACAGGCCATTGGGCCCAACAAGTCCATACCAACCCTCTGAAGGGTATCCCACCCAGACGCATTTCCCTACTCTATTTCCTCTGACTAATGCATCTAACCTACACATCCCTGGACACAATGGGCAATTTAGTATGGCCAATACACCTAACCTACACATCTTTGGACTGTGGTAGGAAACCGGAGCACCTGGAGCGAGCCTACATAGACACAGAGAGAATGTGCAAACTGCATACAGTGGAATGGAACTCAGATCCCTGGTGCTGTGAGGCTGCAGTGCTAATCACTGAGCCACCGTCCTGCCCTAGATCTGTAAGGTGATACCCTCTTTCCCATTCTGATTTTGATACCTCTCTGGGACTCCTTGCAACCATGAATAATACGGATATGGAGGTTTGAGAATTTTGCATAAGATGCAAACATTTTAAAATCAAACCTTTGTGGTGTAAAAACAGTGATTAGACATTGGTGGATCAATGACTGTGATTTCCAACTGTTTTAAACGTGCAGGAGTCTTCTGAAACTCTGTTTGGTTTCACTCTGTCCTTGTTTACCCCTTGACCCCTAGACAAGATGAACAAGCTGCGAATGTGGCAAGGATGACCCAAGTTTACCCCAAATTGTATCTACAAATATTTACAGCAGAATCACATAAGGTTGTTCTCAGTGACTGTTAATGTCATGTTAGTTGCCCTACAGTAAGAGGCACAATGTCTGAGGTTAGCAGCATTGTCGCTCATTTTTTATTTAAGCTGCGCAAGCCTCTGTTACCTAGTCAAACCACAACTGGTGCCGACACCAATTGCCACACTGCCCTTGGAGTAGCTGTATGTGCACAGCTTAGAGGAAGCATTGGCTTTTCATTTTGGGGGCATTGGATTGTGTTAGTTATTCAGCCGCTCTGGAGTAACCTTGTCAGGATTATCACTGTTTAACTAAAGCCTACTGATCTGGCTGTTTTCATTCCTTTCACAGGAGGTGCAAAGGCCTGACCCCATGGCTACCCACATAATGGGTTTCCACTCTCTTTCAGCCTTTCTCTCACCTAGCATGATGGGTTTCCCTTTGCCAACAGCCACTCTCACACTTATCCTTCAGTTTATCCCTGAGAAAACTCAGGTTTGGTCATGTTATATTGACAGAATAAGATGGTCATTCCGACTCATCTAACACCGCAGCCAAATCCTCCAGTTGATCCAACTGACCTCCTTCGCCACATCCGGTGTCCAGGAAGGCTTGGTGAGCTGGGGAAGTAACCTCCAATCCATGGGCAAGAGAACTTCCTGCTTTGCCTGAGTGACCTGGAAGAGAACATGCAAGGAGTGGCCACTGAACAATGGGGACATCTGGAATCTTCAGCTGCTTCATTTCTCCATCCTTTGCCATGCCTACTTGGCTAACCTCTTGGCCTTCTGTCACTGAGAGTAATGACACGGGGGAAGACTTGCTTCAGATAGGGAAGTCTTTGAACACGTTCCAATGCTGCCTTCCAGTACCAGCATGTCCATTGGCCTTGGCTGACCTCCATTCTGGAATGGCTGCGCTCCCTACCCCCTGACAGATCATTGGCCACCCGGAATGGATTAGTAATATAGTAGGAGCTTGGCTCAGGGCACCAGTGCCATCTGCTTCCACATCCTATAGAATCCCAGCCTGTATTTTTACAGGAGCATATATCAGTCGAATTAGTCTGTCAACGTAGTTCACACTGATGTAATAGTGTGACACAATATCAATGAGGGGAGGAGTAATGGCAGCATGTGGACTGGTCAGGCAGGTTACCACTGAACTACCCTGTCTCATCTGGAGAGCCCTTGTCTCTTTCACTTCAGATTTGCACTGTACATGTGGTGAGGGAGACTTACCTTCAGAACTGACAGAAAAAGTATGTTGACAAGGAGGAGAGCACACTTAAATTAGTGAGTTTGCGAATAAAGGGCAACTTGTTTCAAATGGCAATGATACATAAAAAGTCATGTAAGAGTTTTATTTAGAACATTGGTATCTTTTGATTCAGGTTTATGTCCACATGCAGTGAGTCCAGTAAAGTGAATGGCACTGTTTATATTAGAACATTAAAACTTCTTGTGACCAATAAGAGCCTTTAAACAATGTTGTTCTGAGACTGGGCTCTATGAATCAATGAGGGGCACGATGAGGAGAGCACATCTGAACATTTTGGACAGTTGATGAGAAACAAGCACATTATGAAAGCAATAAAGAAAATTCACGACCGTCCATGCTGAAGGTATCGAACTATAAGTTTCTGATGGTCCTTTGTTCTGTATTTCCACTGGTGCCATCTACTGGCTTTCTACAGAATCAGAGCCTGTGTGTGAATCAGGGAGGGCCTGTGCTTTCGTGACTGAGTGATCCCTCTTAAAAGGCTATGAATGATTTCCTTAATCGCACGATCAGCTTGGAAAAAAAAAGGAGAGTTGTGTTGTTGGATTGCATTCCACATCCTAGCAGCAGGAATTTGTCCATAAATGGCCGTCAGAAGATTTCTTGGCATTGCATGAGAGTGTTCTTGAGTGACAAGGTGTGCATTAGCTGGTGATTACTGAACTCTAGGCCTCGAGATGAATCACCAAAGACTGTAAGCTTTTCAACTGGGATGCGCTCGAGAATTGTCTATTTTTGTGCTTTGCAGCTGGAGCTGTAAACTGCTAACTGTTTCCAGGCCATGGCAGGACTCCGAATAAGATTTTAATGATCAGTCTGGAGTTCAGATTTAGACTTTCTCACCACCTCATTTTCAAACTAAATGTGAATGATTCAAACAGCCCTGCTCATGACTTCAGTTCCTGTATTTAATGGATGCTCCTCCTCAAAGTAATTGCCTCAAAAGAATTGCAATTTAAAAGGCTAATAAAAATGAACAGAGCTCTGGAATCCTTCCTGGAGAGATGGGAACTCTTTGTTTCAATCTTCCCTGGTCTTGGTTAAATATTTGATTTCATATTTGGTTGTTGTTAGGTGTCCTCTCCTGTCGTGGTTTGACTTTATTTAGAGTTCTATCACCCTTTGTTTGGGTGTTCTCCGGTCTCTATTTTGACTTTTTTTCTGCTCACTGGTTAGCATCCTAAGCGTGGTGATGAGTGCGAACCTGAGTCCTAGAGCATGGCCAAGTAATGAGACACCACGGTGAGTAACATTGGCAGTGTGATGGAGTGCGTGGTCCTGCAGTTGTCTTCTCCCATGTTTGGCTATTGATTTTGTTCGCTGTTTTGGTCAGCTTGGGATATGCCCTAAGACAAGGTTTAGATCTTGCCCGTTACACCCCAAAACAATACTGTTTGAAATGGTCACTGCAGTGTTTGCTTTACACTGGAAGGAAATACTAAAATAAATAAAATATTGGTCAGCAGCTGTTGCAGCAAAATAGAAATAGGAGTAGTCCTTTCATTTAGACCATGGGTGATCTGTATTGTTCTCCATCTTCCCACCCGGGGGGGTGCCTTCACTCCCAGCATCCTTGGCTCACAAAGATTTGTTGATCTCAGTTTTGAAATGTTGAATTTGCCGGCATCAATACATTTTGAATGAGGAAGTTCAACATCTCCACCTTCCTTTGAGAAGAAGTGTTCCCTGATATCACTCCAGAATGGCTTAGGACTAACTTTCAGTTTATGACCCTGGATTTTGAGGAAATAGTTTCTCTCTATCTACTTTATAAACCCTTTAAATTATTATTTGACTCCTCAGTTACCTCACCCATTGATCTTCTGCACTCAGGGAGAATACAAGTCCTGTATACAGTCAGCCCAGATAATTTAATTCCTTTAAACGTGATATCATTCTACGTCTCCTCCAACCCAATTCTTTCCTTCCTGGAATGTATTGCCCAGAACTGAAGGCAATTATTCCAGCTACCATACACCTAGGTTTTTGTACAGCTACAGTATAACATGACATAACTATAGCAAATAGAGTTCAATGTAAGAAAAAGTGAGATCGTTCACTTTAGTGCCATGAAGAGGTTTATAAAAGTGCAGGTACAATGTCCAAAATCTGGTTAGTCGAAGGCTGAATGTGTGTGAAAACTGGCCATTTTTCTCTCAGGATAGCTGGATGGTGTAACTAAAGGAATGAAGATGCCACTCTCAGGATAGTTGAGAACAGAGTTGTAGTCACAAAGGACTGTGTAGCTATGTATTCCAGTACCTCTATGATGAAAGGCTCAATTTTATTTGTCCTTGCAATTATTTTTGTTCCTGATTTCTGTACATGAACTGTTCAATCTCATGCTCCTCCATAGTTCGTAACTTTTCATGATTCAGAAAATTCAGGTCTAAAGTCCAGAATTAGGCATGCCTGGGACCAACAGTGTGCTGAATTTGTTTTTTTCCCCAGATTTTGGATTATCCATTGAAGGAGTGGGCCGCAGAATTGGAACACAATACATGTAGCACATCTATAATGCAATGGTTGTGTTCTTGTGCAAACCCACTTTATAGAAAAATTGCTTTAGAAACAATGTTAGAAGTGTCGGCAATGTAATCACGTTACAGCCAGCACACATTTTACAAGTTTGCGCTTTAGAAATGGTGTCCCCATTTCATCAGTCGCAATATAGTGAATTCGTGTTAACGAAATGTGAGTTACAGCAGAGCAACCTGTATGCTTCCTGAGACTTATGTAATAATTATTTAAGGTTTAATATAACGTCCTTGCTTCCTTCCTAACTCTATGGGACAGAATCTTCTGGAGTTAGTCCTAGTGGAATGTGGGGCCATTTTCAGGTTGGGAACCTGATTTCCTAATGGGTCCCCTTTGCTTTGGGTGCTTTCGGTGAGATTGTCATGCCACTATGCAGTCAGCGTTGGATTGTGCGTTTGGCTGCTCAGAGGGAGGATTTTTATTTGAAGAGACCATGACATGATCGAAGGTTCACCAACACTTGGATGTTTGAGGCCGTGAAGACACAGGAATAGAGAAGACTTCCAATACCTTTTGCAGTAGGAATACCTCCCCACATTAGGAAAACGATCCTATTCCATGAGATTCCATACATCAGCAATAACTTGTCGTAGAAGCCTGAGGCTCTGAAATTCAGGTATATAGGGTGAGCTAATTCTCCTCTGCCTTTAGCCCCAGTGTTAAAGATCTCCTCTCCTTCTAGCTGGATTTCAGTATTTTCGTTTGTGTGGTGTTTGATGGGGTTTTAAGCAGACCAGCATTTGTCACCCATTGTTTTTGGTGGATCACGATGCAGGAACCTGAGACTGAGGAGAAGCCAGGATGCTGCTGTTGTTGCTGCTGGAGCTGTTGGCGGTAATTTGCCTTCTGTTGCTGCCCCTCATCGAGAGGTGCATGTTAGAGCTGCAGAAGCTGCTCCCACACTCTGCTGAAGGCTCACAGTAGGAAAATGCAGGTAAACACAATGCTGGGCAGGTGAAGTCATGCACTGATAGCCCTGTGAATGAAGAAATGCTCTGTTCAGCAGGTATTCAGTTACAATGATTGGACCTCTTCAGTTCCACTGATTTATAACCTTGCTAGCCTTTCACTGAAGAAACTCTTTGCTATACACTCACCTGGATAAAGCAGGCCTGTTGTGGCCCACCTCTGGACCAGGACACGTGGCCAGAATTGCATATAATCTGCAGATTTGCAACTTATGCCCAGGCCCTGATCATTAGTATGTACTCTGGGGAAGGAAATGCACTCAAGTTTTAAAAATAAAGTTGGCTAAATGTCAACGCTAAAGTTCCTTGTTGCTCAGAGGCAGATGTGGCTCACAGTAAGTGCTCTTCCCTCAGACTGACTTCCAAATTGGGAAATGCTCTGTGCCTTCCAGGGACATTCTGTTCAGCTAGCTGTTTATAATAGAACCAGGAAATGTGGTCTAACAGGGATATTTTGGGAAAGGGGAAAATTCTGCCATTTTACTCCAAGGCCTACTCCTTGTCTGTTTTGTGCTAGTGCAGAGAGATTTTAATTTGTTTGAAAGTGGCTTTGTAAAGCTATAAAAGTTGATTGATGCATTTCAACGGAGAAGTTAGCAGCACTCAGTTATAGTGTTTAACTACTGTGTTCCATTAGTTTTCCTCTCAAGTAAATATTTTATTTCATGTTCAAATCTTGGTGTGGGTTATATAGTAAATATTCATCATATGCTTATACACCAGTGTGTTAGAGTGCTTGGCTGTCTGCGAGGGGAAGTTACAGGTTTATTGCCAGACGCTAACTATTAAAAGCAGAAGAAATATCAGTGATGGAAACAGTCCAGTCACCCCATCAAAGCTTACTCCTCTGACTCATCAGGTCTTTTGCTCAGACATGTCGTACCTGCAACTGAGTTTTGTGGATAATTTATGCAGTGATTAACAAGACCTATTATGATTAAAACAGTGATCTCCATCAATGGCTCCACTTGTTGAGTTTATTGTCAAGCATGGAATTTAGTGACAGAAATGTGTGAAAGGTAAAGGCTGGTATTTTGGATTTGTGCAGATTTAGTTGATCTCGGCTTGGGCAAAATCTAATTGGCCACAGTGAGTTTGGGCTGTGGCAGGAAAGATGTAAAGAGCAGGCTTCCGGTCCCGATGATTATCTTGCAAATCTTGTTGAAAAAAATGCAGCCTTGTAATTAGGTAAAAACAATGACTGCAGATGCTGGAAACCAGATTTTGGATTAGTGGTGCTGGAAGAGCACAGCAGTTCAGGCAGCATCCGAGGACCAGCAAAATCGACGTTTCGGGCAAAAGCCCTTTTTTATTCATGATGAAGGGCTTTTGCCCGAAGCGTCGATTTTGCCATCCCTGTAATTGCTGAATTGAAACAGGGTCAGACTGACAATATGATCTGGGGTGCAGGGTCTATCGAGTACCTTTGATGAGAATAGAACATAGAAGAGGGCGGAGAAAATTAGCAGTGGTGGAGATGAGATGTTAAATACTGTCTGATATAAAAATATAACCAAAATGTGTCTTGTACTTACTAACTTTGAAAATAAAAGCCATCATAATTATAAAAATGATACATGCACCTATATATTTTTAATTCATTCACGGGCTGAGGGCATTGCTGTCTAGGCCATCATTTATTGCCCATCTCTAATTATTCAGAGGGCAGTTAAGAGTCAACTACATTGCTGTGGGTCTGGAGTCACATGTAGTCTAGACCAGGTAAGGATGGCGGTTTCCTTCCCGAAAGGACATTAGTGAACCAGATGGGTTTTTCCAACAGTCGACAATGGTCGTCACCAGACTCTAAATTCCAGAATTTTATTGGATTCAAATTCCACCACCTGTTGTGGCAGGATTTGACTCCCAGTCCTGAGAACATCACTGGGTCTCTGGATTAACAGTTCAGCGAGAATACCACTAGGCCATCATTTCCCCGTGTTGTATGAAGTAGATCATGTTTTCAATTTTAAAAGAAAATTGAAATTGTTTAAAGGTGGTCTGTTAAATATATGCACTAAACTTGGACAAACTGCCTAGATGTTTCATGGATGTCTTTTTCTTGACTGTGGAGCAAGTGAATGTGTTCGAGTAATGGGTTGGGAAGATTTTGAACTGGACACCAGGCCATTGTTGTGTGGAGCAGAGCCTGAAGTAGATTGCCTGCTAGATACGAGGTCTGCTCCACTCCTGCTTCCAAAAATGAATGTTTGCAAGTCTCCAGGGAGGAGTACAGTAAACAAATATTCTGCAATTAAACTACAGTAATGTAACAGGAGCCAATGAGGAACTCTAAAGTAGAGATGACTTACATGACTTACAGTGGCTGTTTGAATTAGTGACAAGGTAAATAGGATAGGAAGAGTCAGTTATAATGTCAAATAAAGGTTTTTACAAATGCAAAAACCTCCTTTAAAAAGAGTACCGGTTGTGTCTTTCTGTTTATTCTGTGCTTCAAGGAGAAACCCAGAACCCATACATGGACCTCAGCTTATCTTCATTTAAACTGTATAGTATTATGATGGCAACTGATGTTATTACTGGACCAGTCAGATCCCAGATAGGACTCTGGCTTGGTAGGTCATTTATTTTAATTTAGTGAGGTGGTCTTTTACTGAAACATAAGCATGCGATGCTGCAGATTTGGATTTAGCAATTAAAAAAAACAAATAAAATGAAGATAAAATAAATCAAATGTTTGCATATAACACAAGTTTAAAGATTTTGAAACAGACAGTCAAAAAATAATCTCATTAATCCCCAAAAATATTCTTTTATAGATCCAAAAGCACTCCAAGGAGAATCTCCTTTTCCTGCATCCCCACAGGCTTAATTTAACTTCGGATTCAATTCCCAGACTTAAGAATCTGATAGCCTCTTCCTTGGAACCTTCATAAAGTGGAATGTAAATTTTCTCAACTTCAAATATTCGCCTTCAGGGATTTACCCAAACACTTCTGCTCTGGAACTATTATAGAACTGCTTACTCTGAGATAATGTACTTTATTAACAAGTCAACAACTGCTTTACACGTACACCTTCAGCTCGGATCCCAAACTGAAACTAAAACAACAAGGTTTCTTTCCAAGCTATGGGTGCCCTGAAACATTTTTAAAAAAAATCAAGATTTGGAGACGCTAATGTTGGACTAGGGTGTACAAAGTTAAAAATCACACAACATCAGGTTATAGTCCAACAGGTTTATTTGGAAGCACTAGCTTTTTGAGCACTGCTCCTTCATCAGGTAGTTGTGTAGGATCTTATTCTCCATAACCATCTGATGAAGGAGCAATGCTCTGAAAGCTAGTGCTTCCAAATAAACCTGTTGGACTATAACCTGATGTTGTATGATTTTTAACTAAAAAAAAATCAAATCCTGAATCTTCAGAAAGCTGATTCTACCACTCTGTGTCTTTGTTGACTTGTAAATTCTCCCAAAGTAACCAAAAACCTATTAGTTTCTGGAGCTATCTCTCACTGTTGTTAGATAAATCACTATGAGTACATAAATGCTAACAAGTGAATCCTGAAACTCCTTAAGACACAAACAAAACCCACATTCCAGTAATTCAAAATTCAAAAATCCAAACTTAAAATTAAACCATGTAAAAATGTGTTCAAGTCACACAAATTCGATCACAGTGGCTCTAACAGATTATAGCTCTACTGCGGCAATAGAATACACACATCGGATGTCACATTTTATCATGTTTTTTGCTGATAATCAGGGGCACAAGATTTCTTTGTATCGGTACTGTAACATCCTTGTGGATTTACTGGGCATTTCTCACACAGCTCAACAGGTGTCAGGTCAACATGCACTCATGAAGGTGTGTCCATTATGGCACATGAAATTGTTGAAAGAAACAGGTCAAGACCCTACTGACAGGGAACAGGGCTGATGGATAAGCCCAGACTCTGAAATATGCAGGCAGCATTTCCTTAATCCCTCCTGAAACGAGAAGCAAGATAAGCTCCATTAAAGGGCGATTTGACAACTTACGTTAAAGCAAAGTACCACGAACACTGGAGATCTGAAATAAAAACAGAAGGTGCTGGAAAAGCCCATTAGTCTGGCAGTATCTGTGGAGAGAGAAAACAGATCTAACTTTTCAAGCCCAATATGACTTCTTTTCTGAACTGGAAAGAGACAGAACTGTGGTATATCTTATGTCATTGAAAAATGGGAGGAGGTTCAGACAGAACAAAAGGGAAGTTCAACAATAGCTTAAAGGATGGGAGAGATTAAATGACAAACATGCCATGGAATTGGGACAGAGGGAGTTGGAGTGGTTACAGCTGAGGTGCTTTTGATTTGGAAGCACTGTGGTGAGTTGATGGAGTGGTTTGGAGGTTTTTGCTAACCCACAGGAAAACAGGAAACAAAAAGTGCTGTCATACAAGGTAGAGTGGGCAATCATTGAAGTAACACTTTCTGTACAATATGTGCAGGGATGTGTAGAGGACATGAAAGAAGGGGTAAAGTTCTAGTGAGATGGAGGAGAAGCAGGGTGTTCTGTAGGAAGAATGAGAGGTGATCTCAAACATTCGACAAGGTTCCTCATGGTAGACTGGTTAGCAAGGTTAGATAACACAAAATACAGGGAGAACTAACCATTTGGATCCTGAACTGGCTCGAAGGTCGATGACAGAGGGTGGTGGTGGAGGGTTGCTGTTCAATCTGGAGGCTTGTGATCAGTGGTGTACCATAAAGATTAGTGCTGGGTCCACTGCTTTTTGTCATTTGTATAAATAATTTGGATGTGAACATAGGTATGGTTAGTAAGTTTGCAGATGAAACCAAACTTGGAGGTGTCGTGGACAGCGAAGAAGGTTATGTCAGAGTACAATGGGATCTTAATCAGATGGACCAATGGGCTGAAGAGTGGCAGATGGAGTTTAATTTAGATCAATGGGAGATGCTGCATTTTGGAAAGACAAATCAGAGCAGGACTTATATACTTAATGGTAAGGTCCTGGGAGTGTTAATGAACAAAGAAGCATTGGAGTGCAGGTTTGTAGTTCCTTGAAAGTAGAGTTGCAAGTAGATAGGATAGTGAAGAAGGTGTTTGGTATGCCTGCCTTTATTAGTTAGAGTATTGAATACAGGAGTTGGGAGGTCATGTTGCGGCTGTACAGGACATTAGTTAGGCCACTGTTGGAATATTGCATGCAGTTCTGGTCTTCCTCCTATAGGAAGGATGTTGTGAAACTTGAAAGGGTTGAGTAAAGCTTTACAAGGATGTTGCCAGGGTTGGAGGATTTGAGCTATAGAGTGGTGTTGAATAGGCTGGGGCTATATTCCCTGGAACATCGGAGGCTGAGGGGGGTGACCTTATAGAAATTTATAAATCCTGAGAAGCATGGATAGGATAAATGGGCAAGGTCTTTTCCTTGGAGTGGGGGAGTAAAGAACTAGAGGACATAGGTTTAAGGAGACAGCAGAAAGATATAAAAGGGACCTAAGGGACAACCTTTTTACGCAGAGGGTAGTTTGAGTGTATGGAATGAGCTGCCAGAGGAAGTGATGGGGACAAGTACAATTGCATTTAAACATTTAAAAATCATCTGGATAGGGGTCTAGGAATGGGAAGGGTTTAGAAGAATTTGGGCCAAATACTGGAAAATGGGACCAGGGTTAATAAAGGATATCTGGTTGGCATGGACGAGTTGGACCGAAGGGTCTGTTTCTGTGCTGTATATCTCTATGATTCTAAATATTTAGGATGATTAAGGGGCTTGACAGGGTAAATGCTGGGAGGATCTTTCCCCTTATGGAAGAATCTGGGACCAGAGGGCATAGTCTCAGCCCTCTGGTCCAAGACTGGGATGAAGAGGAATTTCTTCTTTCAGAGGGTTGTGAGTTTGTGGTACTCCTTGCCACAGAGAGCTGTGGGGACAGAGTCCTTGTGTATATTTGAGGCAGAGATAGATAAACTCTTGATCAGTTGGGGGGTGGGCGGGTGGGGAGCAAGGTTTATGGGGAAAAGGCAGGAAAGTGGATGTGAGGAGTGCCAGATCAGCCATGATCCTATTGAAAGATGGAGAAGGCTTGAAGGGCTGAATGGCCGACTGCTCCTACTTCTTTTGGTGTGCATGAAAATGTTAAGGATGTTTAGGACTGAGTCGCATGTGGCTGATTGGAGTTTGTTCATTGAACAGTGCGAGGGTTGTGAGGTGGTCAGGTGTAGGCTGTAATGGCCAAGTGCACCTTGACTATCCGAGTGCGGTTATTTAAACTTTTTCTTTTGGCATGGTTGCCATATTCCAGGCGTCATATTCTGATTATTGACTATCCACATCGAGTTCTTACCTTTTCCATAGATGGCCTCAATCCTGGCCTTTGCCTGTCTGACCTCCAGGGTGGTTAACAAAAGTGGGAAGAGCTTCCAGGTACGTGGTGTGCCATCCCATATTCCCCTCACAGCTTTGGTGCGAATATCTAGTGACCTGCTATATGTTGCTGGAAGCATTTTTATGGGGATCGTATCTTTAAAAAGGGAAGGCTGCCTGCAGAGTGTCATTGCTGAATGACAGAGTGGGCACCAGCTATGCTGTTGAGACTGGCACAGCATGGGAGTCAGGTTGCTGGTTTGGCAAAGCTTAAATGTTGCTCACCTTGATTCCATTGTGGCCCCCTCAAACAAACTTGAGCACTTCTGTTAAGTGTAGCCCCAAAATGCATCAAAATCATAAGGAGACTGGCATGATTAGACAGCGGAAAGTTATTCCACTGTTGGAAAGGGTGAGAAACAGAGGACACCGAATAATGAAGATTGGTAAAAGAACTAAAGTGACATGAGGGAAACGTTTTTTTTAAGTCTATGGGTATGGAATGTATGGCCTGAGAGCACAATGAAACCAGGACCAATCACAACCTTCCAATAAGATAATTATCTGAAGAGAAAACGTTTGCCCTGCCACAGGGAAAAGACCAGAGAGTGCAAAAGCTGGTTCAGGTATAATGGGCCAAATGGCCTCCTTCTGTGTTGTGACCGTTCTAGGACTTAATAAATTCTAGTCGAGAGAGTGGTGCTAGAAAAGCACAGCCGGTCAGGCAGCATCCAAGGAGCAGGAGAAATGACGTTTCTGGTATAAGCCCTTCATCAGGAATGGTGAAGGGTGTATGCCCGAAACGTCGATTTTCCTGCTTCTCGGATGCTGCCTGACCGGCTGTGCTTTTCCAGCACCACACTCTCGACTCTGATCTCCAGCATCTGCAATCCTCACTTTCTTCTACCTAATAAAGGTTTGCCACTGGAGATCAATTAGAATTTCAGTAAAGATCCATGAAAACTTTTAAGGATAGAAATTCCCCTTCAATGTAATAGTAGGCATGAATATACTGGCTGTTGCTATGTCTGTCTCTTTTTCTGTCTCCTACTGTGACTGTCGACAGTCCTTATGTGTTAACATGTTGTGAGTCCCTGTCACAGTAAGAAATCACAGATCAGGGCACGTCCCTGGAAATTTTGGCAGAAGGTGCAAGGTTGTCAACTGCCTGCCACTCGTGATTTATTTCCAGGTTTTTGGTCAAGGGTGGGTTGGGGTAGGCTGAACAGCAGAAGTTGGCATTAGAAGAATCATGTGTTACTTTTCCCTATTGCGATGGAGATGCATGGTAATGCTCACTGGAGAATTAGTGTCTACATTGCGTTCTGAGCCAAAGCTCATGAGTTGAGCTGAAGGCACTGTTCCTAAAGTCTGTCGGAGAGCTGGGGCCAAATGCAGTAATGAGCCATTTGTCAACCTTTTGTTCATCCAGCAACTTTACACAGGATTATCCGCGGAATCTGTTTAGCCAGCCACTTTGTTAAGTATTCTGGTTCCTTCTGTATTGGTTAGCAGTCGAGTCTGAGTCTGGATCTATGCCACAAGCCACATACAGGTACCATGTGATGCACCACAGGAAGCAGAGTACTGCGGCACCCTCATTTACTACCTTTGTGGTTCCATATATCTGTTTATGTGGTTCCAAATTGCCCTGTGCCATTGTTACAAATTGCTGCCACACTTCCTCTGCCACAGACATATTTCGCTCGCTTTTCCCGCTTAATTTACACATATGCCAGAAAGAATGAAAAAACTGCCCACAAACAAACAAAATCAATTCAAGGGGAAGTTTGTATGGGGGGGAAAAGATGAATGTGCACAAGCTGTGTAGTTAACATAGAGCCATAAAAGAAAATGCTCTGTATTCCCACACATGCTGGCCTAGACACAGTAGGCTGAACTGCCTTTTTTTGTGCTATAATTTCTCAGGTTCAGTGACAATTAATCGCACATGTCAACCATCTTCATTCTGACACCGGTGTGTAGTCGTGGTCTGTGTATCCTGGAAAGGCTCTGTTGATTCCAGACTCGTTCTCCATTCATAGAGACATGCTGTTTCAAAGGGGTCCATTTGGTGTATCATTTCTGTGTGAACACTTTAATGAAAGAGCTCCCCAATTACTCTGTCACCTTCCGATATAGTCTTTCAATATTTATTCCCATCAAAATTTGAAAGTTACTACAGAATCTGCTTCTGTCATCCTTTCACACGGTGTATTCCGAATTGTAACAATCTGCACTCGAAAAAGATTTTTCACCTCTCTACTGGAGCTGTTGAAAATGTTATTAAATATATATTATCTGGTTGGTGACACTCCTGAACAGTTTCTCCCTGTTGATCTAAATCCCAGATTTTAAAAAGCCTTGCCACTATGATTACACAAACAGACCTACCTGTTGGAAGGCACTCCAGTCACTACATATTCTTGAGAGCAGGAACACAGAGTACAGATCTGCAGGGACCCCTCCAGTGTGTGTATGCAATTGAACCTTGACAAGGGTCTGAAGACAAACGAAAGAGAATGGAGTGAGAGGGTAATGGAGAATGAAGGGGAGAAGTCAGGGCAGAAGCTCAATCCCCTCTTTGGATGGAAAAGTGATGTAATGTTTGAAAATGCCATTGAGTTTCAATCAGTAGAAAATGTCTGAGCTTCTGATAATTCTGGAAAGAAGGATAAGAATGGCTTCTGGGCAGGGGCAGGTTAAGAGTGAGCTAAAGCAAGGTGATAAAACCTCATTACCCTGCATTTTACACTTGTCACAGTTTTTCCATTATGTGGTTGTTGGGGGACGTGTGGTGATTGGTGATGACAACAAATCATGTAGAATGAAGAAAATGTTAAGTGTTGGACTGAAACAAAGTAATGGGAAGATAACCACCCTTCTTCATGATTCCTTCTGGAATCAATGTTTATCATGTTTAACATGCATGTTATTGGCAGAGCTGATAAATTCTCTTTTATTGTCTTTTATTTTCATTAACTATCTAAGATCAGGTAAGATAAAACATATGTGAAAGCAAGACACAAGTATCTGACTCCAGTTTAAATAGCATTGACTGGTCCCTGCTGTATCTTTATCATGCAGAAAATGTGATATAAAAGTCAGCCAATTGTAGGAAATGAATATCAGAATTCTCTGTCAGGAGATAGAGCCTTTGCTGTGTGTCTTTCATGTTTAAGGACAAGTACCAGAGTGCTCAATACTCTAATATCTTACTGTTAGACTTTTGTTAATCATATCTGACATATGTGTTTTATGCAGATTTAATCATTCATATGTGGGTTTACATATTGCCTTTGCTTTTGCAACATTCCAGAGGTCACAGAGGGTATGTGTAGGTTTGTGTGTGTGTGGGTGGGGGGGTGGGGGGTTGAATTAATATTCATTGTACAGTTTCAAAAATGCCACACTAAATTTGTGTAAATTCAATTTAATAATTTTAGAATGTTTTCGTAATTGACAAGGAGTAACAACAGTGCTTTCAGTGATTGGCTTGCATTCTAATCATAGGCCACCCCCTCTAGCTCATATCTCCTCCTCTTTCCTGCTTTGTGTTCACCTTTTCCTTTCTGTTAAAGTGAGCTGAAGCTTTTGGTATTATGTGAGGAGGAGCAATGATAAATTGTAAGCACTGTCGCTGTCATGTTCTTTGGAATGTTTGGCAGCTATGGATCCACCTTCAGAAGAAACGCAAAATCTGTATTGCAGTGCAAATGCTAATTTGTGGAATTCTTGCTCAGTGTTTGCTGTGGTCCAGTTGGAAAGTCTATTACTGACAGGTTGCTCTCTCTGTTTTGAAACAAAACCCAACAGGCAGTGTTAAGTGTTCATCAAGTTCCTCAAGATTGCTCCACATAAGTTGTGGCCTCTCAGATGATTTGCAATGCAATATTTTCACATAAGTATTTATGCTTTGATTGGATTGAGGGTGACCGATTTTTGATTAAATCTGATTTTTACATAATTTGTGCTCATTAAAGTGATAACATTTGAAGTTGGGCATTGGGGGACTCTTTCACTTGTAATCACTCGATGCGCGCATCCAGCAATCTTAGGTGCAGAATATATTGCTTAGGGGCAGAGACTGGGTTCGACTCTGTAATACCACCCAAAATCAAGTGGATTCATTGTGGGGGATGATGAAGAATACTGGCACTGAAATTTACTCTTTCTTGACATCATGTTCATGCCATTAAGATCTAGTTCTCTATTTTCCATGTGTAAATGATTGTTGGTTGGGAATGTGAAGGATTTTATTCCTGTCTTTCTAATTAACTCCAGCTTTCTGCCATGGAACATTGGGGTGATTCCTAAGAAATAGAGGTAAGGGTTTTCAATCCATTTTATTCAATGAGCACCTTCTTCTTTTACCACACATTCTCATTCCCATTTCTTCCCTCTTTACAGCAGGAATGCCCCCAGGATTTATTTCTCCATTCGTACGGGATTCTCGCCTGAGCAAACCAATAAAGTCTGGGGACAAATATGAAAGGGTTGCCAGAAGGGAAGAATCTTGATCAGCACGTTGTGCCCTCCCTGTTGTGACCCAGAAAAGCGATCTCACTGCATTGGGATGGATATGTTTTGCATTACCATTTCATTAGAGTCATACAGCACAGAAACAGACCCTTCACTCCAACCAGTCCATGCCAAACATAATCCGAAACTAAACTAGTCCCACCTCCTTGCTCCTGGCTCATATCCCTCCAAACTTTTCCTATTCACGTACTTAGCTAAGTGTCTTTTAAACATTGTAACTGTGCTCACATCCACCACTTCCTCACGAAGTTCATTCCACTTGGGAACCACCCTCTGTGTAAATAATTTGTCCCTCATGTCTTTTTAAAATCTCTCTCCTCTAATCTTAATAATATATCCTTTAATCTTGAAACCCCCATCCTAGGAAACAGACACCTACCATTAACCCTATCTATACCCCTCATGATTTTATAAGGTCACCTCTCAAGCTCTTACACTCCGGTTAAAGAAGTCCCAGCTTATCCAGCCTTTCTTTATAACTCAGACCTTCCACACCCAGCACCATCCTGGTAAATCTCTGCTGAATTCTCTCTAGCTTAATAATGTCCTTTCAACAACAGAATGGAACTGTTAAATTAATGCTAAATTGTCTTTCTCTGCACCTTCTCTGTGGCTGTAACTCTGTATTCTGCACTCTGGTCTGCTACCCTGATATATTGTGTTTGGTGCCATCTGCCTCTATGGCATAGAAAACAACACTTTCACTGTACCTCAGTACATGTGACAACAGTAAATCAAACTCAAATTCAGTCTTGTGTGTTGTAGTCTGATCTCACCTGTCACTATAATAGCATTGCTGCAACCATTTTCAGATATAATTCTCGCTTCAGTAGAGGGGAGGAAACAGATGCTGTCAGACCTGTTGAATTTCTGCAGTAATATCTGTTTCTGACCCACTATCTCCCCATAACCCTTGAAACCTTTAGCTTTTAGGAATTCCTTTCTTGAATATATTCATGGGCTTGGCCTCCATAGCCTTCTATAGTGGAGAAGTCCACAGGTTCACTATCCCTTGAGTGAAATTCCTGCTCATTTCAGTCTAAAATGACCTACCCCATTTGGCGAATATTCATTGCACACCCTTGATGGCAAGTATATCTCTTAGATAAAGAGATTAAATCTGCACACAGTACTCCAGGTGTGGTTTCACCGAAGTCCTGTACAGCTACAGTAAGGCTTCCTTGCTGTGATAGTCAAACTCCTTGGAGTGAAGGCCATCAAACCATTTGCCTTCCTTACTGCTTTCAGTGACTGGTGCATAAGGATACCAAGATCCCTTTGTGCATCAACGTTTCCCAATCTTTTTCCTTTTAAATAACGCTCAGGCCATGCAGTTTTTCCTACCAAATTGGACAAAATCACAAGTATCCACATTATACAGCACCTGCCGCACGTTTGCTCAGCATTCTACTTGTTCTAAATCATCTTGAAGGCTCTTTACACACCTTCCAATACTACTTTTTCCACCAGCCTGATCGTAACTACCTAGCATCAAATGTTCAACTGAATTTGAGTTTGACTTATTGTTGTCACATGTACTGAGGTACAGTGAAAGTGTTGTTTTCTATGCCATAGAGGCAGATGGCACCAAACACAATATATCAGGGTAGCAGGCCAGAGTGCAGAATACAGAGTTACAGCCACAGAGAGAGAGAGACAGAGAGAGAGAGATCAACAAATCTGTCAAAAGTCTGATAATAGTGGGGAAGAAGCTGATTTTGAATCTGTTTGTACGTTTATTCAAACCTCTATATCTTCTGCCTGACATAAGAGGGTGGTGGAGAATATAACCGTGGTGGGAGGGGTCTTTGATTATATTGGTTGCTTTCTCGAGGTAGCAGGAAGTAGAGATGACGTCAATGTATAGAAGCCTGGATTGTGTCTTGGGCTGGGCTGTGATCATGACTCTCTGTAGAAGGAGAGATGTTATGCTCTCTTGACCATTATGTAGACATGGGTGGACCAGGCAGATTGTTGGTGATCATCACTCCCAGGAACCTGATACTCTCGACCATCTCCACAATTTTGGTCACAGTTGAGGAAAGGTAAAGCTTGTAAGCTAACAATTCAGTCTGTAAGGTCAGTTTGTGATTGATTGATGTGATCCCATGTTGAATTGGCCCTGATCGTTGCCTCTTGTGACAGTACAGCTAAAATCCAGAAAAGTTGCCAATTCTCCAGGAACCTCCTGGAATTGGAGCTTAAATCTCTCACAAACAACAGAACTCACAGGAGCATTAATAATAATGAATTTTAGAAAATTCTGAACACTATTTGTTTATTGACTGTACAAATATTGATGGGGATGGAATTGTTCAGCAATATGGGCCAGTACGTAGTGGCTGGAAACTTTCAGAGATAAATTCACCCAGCGTCAGTAATTCTTGGTGCATATCTTTGTGATTGACACTACGTTACATCCATGAAATTCACATAAACCCTGCTGGATCTGCTAATCTGAGAAGTTTAATCAAATGGAAAGGATACATAGCAGCAGGCTGTACTATCTATGATTGGTATGTGTTTGATGGCTGATGATTATGCTTTGGTCCTGTAACATGTTAGATTTTATAAGCATTTTACGTTTATTTGCTCCAGATTGCATTGCTGAACAGATGATCAAATGGATATAATACAAGTACTTTCAAAGTGGCTTTCCATAAATATGCAGTTCAAAAAGAAATCGTGTTTCAAACTTTAAATTACTTGGCATTCCAGATTTTTTCATGTGTTCTTCAACTTTTAGTAGTTTCAAAATTCAAGGACTTAGGAAAAAAAATGCACATGCAATTCCAAGTGGACCTTTCTTTACCTCTGTGTTTCTTTGCCATTGAAACTCAGTTTAACATTAAAAGGGAAAATGAACTTCACCTTCTGCCCCAACTCTGGTGACTCTGGCTGGAGTGTAGCTCCATAAGCAGCACCATTCCTCCAATATCTCCCTATACTTCAAATATTAGTGTAACAGAATGAAAGTGGAATTTAATGGTGATTTATATTATAAAAGCGAAAGTCAAATCTCCTGCGTTGTTTAGTTTCCAACTCGCTACAATCACAAGTAGAGATAGGTTTGCAATGGCTTAGAGAAATTTGAGCTGAGCTGCAGTAGGAAATCTCCACTGACGTTTGCAAACTGAGACAAAAATCATAATTCATATGATTAAAATAATACACCTCTTTGAGTTGAAGGGCAAGATCACTGTGCAGAAGACCACCAAGAGTGATGGGAAAGGATAGATTTCAAACTGGTGATTAGCAATAGTCACTTCTTCTGGTGGTATGGGCACCATTTTGTTTATATTTTCTGATTTCATGGTCCCTTCAGAAAGACCTGTGACAGCAAATCAACTGTGTGAGGCATGTTAAAGGTTCCATTTTCATTCTCTGCCAATTCTCAGGGTCCAAACAGGCACATGCAGTGATTCTCTATCCAGTGAGTACAGGATTGTAATACAGATGCATCTATTTACAACTAGTTGTTCTGTCTTATTTAAGTAGGATAGTCTAGGTTGACTCTAATGTCGTTAAATATCAAATCCTAACAGAAATACCCTTTCATTCGAGAATTGAAAGGAAGGATGTTTATATATTGCTAAAATATTAATTGTTTCGTCCAAGCTTTTCATCTTGCACTTGTTTTGCAGCAAGTCCAATATCAGGGCAGGCCAGCATTTATACTGTTTGAGAAGCTTGTGCTGATTGGTTGGCAAGCAGATACTGAAGTGTTGCCAATGACAATGCATCAGTTAATGATGACTGACAGTCAATTGCCAAACCTTATTTAAAATTTAAACAAAACAAGTTGACAGTGATTGATCAAGGAGAGATGGAAGCTATCACCTATTTTGTTGAATTGGGTGGCCTTCTGTCAGCAGTACTCAAGTTCTGTACTGACAAACAATGGTTTGAGGCATATATATTGGACAGGTGGCAAAGATCAGGGAGACATTTGGATGGCTTTGATGGAAAGTGGTACCATCCAGTTTGCACTCAGGTTTTGTTTAAGATTTAAGTTTGATGCATTATTGTTGCTGAAAAGGGAGGGCTGGAATTTGCATAGTTTATATCTAAGTTGGGAAGGCATTCGTGAAAAGGTGAAAACGTTTTCACACAGAGGGTGGTGTGTATATGGAATGAGCTGCCAGAGGAAGTTGTAGAGGCAGGTACAATTACAGCATTTAAAAGATATTTGGACAGGTACATGGATAGGGAAAGTTCAGATGGATATTGGCTAAATGCAGGTAAATAAGATTAGTTCAATTTAGGAAACCTGGTCAGCATGGATGAGTTGGGCCAAAGGGTCTGTTTCCCTGCTGGTTGATACTATGACTCCCCTATGATGCTATGTCTAATCTGGAGCAGCTTGAAGTTAGCAAGTGGGAAGAAATTTCATTATTAATTATCCATCAAAATAAGGATCAATTGTTTCAGACATATGGCGCTAATTAACTTTTACCTGTGTTTAATGGGAATTATGCAATATTCTGATGCGTGGCTTGCATTACAAAATAAAGACACATCTATGTGCGATCTAGGAGATTTGTATTAATTATTTGACTCCTCTAGCACCTCAGGAATATCTAATAACTTTAAAGGAATTAACTGTTAAATTTTAACTGTTTTCCACAGTTAACGTTTTCCGATGGACATTTTGCCATCCATACCACTTTTACTCAATCTAAAACCAAGATTGTGGTGGTGGGTGAGATCATTCATGATGTGAGATGCACAAGGCTCTAACCTTTGCTTCACTTTTCCCTCAAAATAATCACTGACATCATCAGTTAGGGAGGTAAAAAATAATGTCAATATTTGTGACAATTTGAGCAGGACAGAATATCTGTCCTTGATTTTGGCATGTTGAAATGTTTGACTGTGGATCATGACAGACAGATGAGGAGAGTTTTCATGCAGTGAAGTCTATAGGTGATGAAGGTCTCTTGAGGGGTCATAGCAACAGAATTGGCAAAGTCTGAGCAACAATGTTGAGGAAGTGGTCTTATTGATGAATAGATTGTGATGTTTGAAACTCACACTGAGCTTAGTTATAGTATCACCTTCATGAAATACCTGAATCAGAGGCCGGAGGGAAGATCGAGTAAAGTTGCATTGAGGGCCAAAGACGATGCCATGGCTCCCTATGTTCGACCTTCTGGTTTATCTGAGATCAGAGAGGCAATCCAATGCAGAGAGGCACCGATGGATGAGGAGAAGTGTTGAGGGGCAGAGAAGTGGTACCAACAGAAAGCCTGTAGAAGCTTGCTTTGTGCCTATGGGCACTAGTATTCTGAGGCAACATGAAGATGAAACAAAAGGGAGCCTTGATGGAGTGTGCTGGGAAAGAAGGAGTCGTTAATCCATTTGGATAAGTACGAACTGTGCTAGGCCAGTCCGGCAGAGATTGACAAGGAGGCAGGATTTACAAAGAGAATAGAACAGTTATCCTAATCATGTGTTTCAGAATTATTAAAGAGGGGCACACTCGAACCAGTTTTGCATGAAGGATGTCAGGTAAAGGCTATGCTGGGGTATGAACAGGAGTGGGAGACAGAGATTGACTTAGTGGAAACAATGGAGTTGAAAGCAGAGGAGAAGGAGCAATTATACAGTTCAAGCAGAGGGCTAAAGGAAGGTTATTCACAAAATGGGAAATAGAACCATGCCCCACTAAAGTGGTCCTCATCTTAAAGAAAGAAGAAAATCATGAGGGAAAGACACAGCTTTTGAGACCTGCTTAAAAAAAAATCAAACTCTTGGAAGACCTGCTTAAAAAAAAATTGAGCTGACTCAAAGTCAGCAGACTGATAGCCTTCAAAGGTTCATAAGTACAGTGAAAATTAAACCTGGGTTTCATGACCTACAAAAAAGAATTGTTGGAACCATAGTAAATGAATGTAACATGAAACTGCTGGTGCTGAGGACATACAACTGATGCCATATTGCAGGGAAATGTTTAATTAGTTTAAGGGCCCAAGCCATGAAATATGAAAAGCATCACTTGTGATTCTGCATCACAAAATAAGGAAGGAATGGCCAACTATTTTCAGCCAAGAAATGGGAAAAGAGTGGGCTACCATTCCCAGCTCTGAGAAAAGCACGTCGTTCTTGTTGTTTCTCGATCAGAGTAGTGCCTCAGGCCATTGCTATTATCGTTTAATATGGTAATTGTATATTATCTCTTGTGAAATCATCTTGCCGTAAATTTTACAGGATTACGAGTAATTATGGACCAAACTATGTGATCATGGCAAATTCCAATTTAATCACCATCTGCAGAATTTATATATAGGCAAGGAAACAGTCTTTCAGGATGGAGTAAACTTTTTTTTGGGCTGAACCTGAGAACATTTTTGTGCATTAATAATTTAATGTATGAGCAACCAAAAGCAATGTGTAATTTGAACAAATCAGAGTGGCTGTAAAAAATAAACAAGTTTGAGTTGACTACCCAGCAATAAAAAGACAGCTCTAACCAGTCAATGAAAAAGAAATTCGGGTGAGGTATAAAAAGAGAAGACCATTTACCATAGCCTGCGAGAAAAGTTGAAATAACCTGATCATAATTTGCCTGGTAGCAAACAGTTGGACCCCTCTTTTCTCTGTGCTCCTCAAAACTTTCACCCATTGATGAGATACTTTTCATCAAGTATATTGTCCAACTGTCAGTCATTTATCTCTGAATGTGGGCAGCAGTGTTGCAATAAAACAAACATGGAGTAATATCTCAAAGAACAAAGAAAAATTGTTTAAAAATAAACTGAAAGAACTGTGGAAGCTGAAAATCAGAAGCAAAATCTGAAATTGCTTGAAAAACTCAGCATGTCTGGCAGCTTCTGATTGATTGATTAATTTCTTTATTGTCACATGTATTGAAGTACAGTGAAAAGCTTTGTTTTATGAGCAGTACAGGCAGATCATAGTAAGCAAGGATGTACAGATCAAAAAGACTTAGACAAGAGGTTACATTGCACACAGCGTGCGCTAGGCAAGGTCAGTGTTAGCAAGCTCAGCATTATTTGAGGCTAGAGTGTCCATTCATCAGTCTAATAATGGCTGGAAAAAAGCTATTCCTGAACTTACTGTGCGTGTATTCAGGCTTCTGTATCTTCTACCTGAAGGAAGAGGTTGTAGGAGATCATTAACGGGGTGCAATGGGTCCTCAATGATGTTAGCAGCCTTTCTGTGGCAACGAGCTGAGTGAATGGATTTCATTGATGGAAGGTTGGCTTTCATGATGGTGTAGGCTGTGCAGACCACCTTCTGTAGTTTCTTAAGGTCCTGCACAGAGCAGTTGCCATACCAAGCCAGTAAGTACCTGAATGGTATGTTTTCAATGGTGCGTCTGTAGAAGTTGGTGAGGATTCTTATGGATATGCCAAATTTCCTGAACCATCTGAGGTAGGAGAGGCCTTCTTGACTGTCACATCTATGCGGCAAATCCAGGACAGATTGTCGTTTATCATCACTCTGAAGAACTTGACACTCTCCACCCCCTCAAGCTCAGTTCCATTGATGTAGATGGGGGTGTGTTCTCCTCCTCTCTTTCTGAAGTCAATGATCAGTTCTTTAGTTTTGCTGACATTGAGAGAGAGGTTGTTCTCATTACACCATGTCACCAAGCCCTCTGTATCCATTCTATTCTTTGACTTGTCGTTGTTAGGTATCTGTCCTACTATGGTGGTGACGTCAGCAAACTTGTAGATAGCGTTTGTTCAGAATTTGGCAACACAGTTTTGGGTGTACAGGGAGTATGTAGGGGGCCGAGGACACATCCTTGGGGGTCTCCAGTGTTGAGTGTTATTGTGGAGGAGTGCTGTTGTCTATCTTCATTGTTACGGTCTGTGGGTTAGAAAGCTGAAGATTCAGCTGCAGAGGGCAGGGCTGAGACCAAGGTCATGGAGTTTTGAGATCAATCTGGGGGGGTGGATAATGATGTTGAGGGCTGTAATCAATGATTAGGAGTCTGACGTAGGTGACTTTGTTGTCCCAAATGTTCCAGGGATGAGTTCAGGCCTTGGGATATGGCATCCACTGTGGACCTGCCATGACAGTAGGCAAATTGTAGAGGATGGAGGCAGGCTGGAGAGTTAAGTCTCTGAAGAAGGGTGACTGGATCCGGAACGTTAACAAAGATAAAATGTTTCTGGGTTTAATTAAATTGTGGATAAATTTTCACAATTTCCTATAATTTCAGTCAACATAATTAAAGGAATGCAAATACAAATAGATATTCACTTCCTGATTCGGAATATTGTGGGTTCAAGCCCCAAGGTAGTTGAAGAGTGAGACCTGGACTGAAGTCAGTCTGAGCAGTGACAGCAACAGAGTGAGGGAGAGTGGAGGAGTTGCGAGAGGCAGGTTTTTTTACACAGAGGGTGGTAAGTGCCTGGAATGTGCTGCCAGTGGAGGTCGTGAAGGCAGATATGGACCACCTTCCGTCTTCTGAAAGTGTAGCACTCCCTCAGTACTGCATTGGAATGGCAAGAGAATGTTCGGTATAAAGAACAAAGTACAGTACAGAACAGGAACAGGAACAGGCCCTTCGGCCCACCAAGCCTGCTCTGACACATCTTTCTAAATTAAAAGCCTTTTGCCTCTATGTGGTCCATTGACCTCTATTTCCTAACAGTCCATATATCTGTCTAGATGCCTATTAAATGTTGCTATTGTATCTGCCTCCACTACCTCTGCTGGCAGCACATTCCAGGTACTTACTACCCTCTGACATGATGGGTTGAATGGCCTTGTTCTGTGCTGGAAGCACTGAAGAACACAGTCTTTCAGGATGGGATGTTAAATCAAGGCCCTGCCTGCATCCCATAAGCAAAGAAAAGACCACTTGGAGGAACAGATGTGTTTTCCTGATATTCTAGTCAATAGTTATCATTTGGCCTGTTCTTGGGTGTTTTTATTTGCAATACAATGGCTATGTTTCCGTACATACATTTGGCAACTAATTAATTACATGTGATATACCACAGGCTATCCTGAAGATGTGAAAGGTGTTGCAGAAATACTAGCTCCTTTTTCAATTTACAATTGACAAAAAAATATATGCACATAATTGCAACTGTGCATTTATACTGCAGTTATTGTCCGGCCTGTGCTGAGGTAACAGATCACAACCATGACTGGAACAGGTGAGTTAAACTTGACCTTGATGTTTTTGGGTTGGAGAAGGAGGAGTTTTCATTCTGAAGATGTTTTTAGAATGTGAGAATGTATTCTCTATAATTTCGGAATCATAGAATCCTTACAGTACGGAAGCAGGCCATTCACCCCATCGAGTACACGCCCACCCTTCGAAGAGTATCCCATCAAGACCCACCCAACCACCCCCAACCCCACTTATCCCTGAAACTCCACATATCCCATGGCTAATCGACATCCCTACACATCCCTGGAAACTATGGGCAATTTAGTACAGCCAATCCACTTAACCTACACAGCTTTGGACTATGGAAGGAAACTGGAGCACCTGGAGGAAATCCACGCAGACACAGGGAGAATGTGCAAACTCCACACAGACAGTTGTCTGAGGGTGGAATCTAACCTAGGACTGTGGAAATTGTCTCTTAGCTATTTTTGAATATTCAAATGTGTCATTACTATTGTCAAAAACATTAATGGATAAAATTAAAAATCACACATCACCAGGTTATAGTCCAACAGGTTTATTTGGAAGTACTAGCTTTCCAAATAAATCTGTTGGACTATAAACTGGTGTCGTGTGATTTTTAACTTTGTTCACCCCAGTCCAACACCAGCACCTCCACATCATCAATGGATAAAACAGCCATGTAAGTGTTTTAGTGTGGATGCAATTATTGCACCTAGAAAGAACGGGTATGAAGCTAAACTGATGCTGTGGACAGTGAGTTAGAAAGTTGAAAGAGATTGAGAACTTTCAGTAGATTTGACCCTAAGCAAGGGCAGTCACTGCAGAGTAACCAAGTCCAACCAAAGAATAAGTTGGAGAATATCATGTTTTCCAATACTACAGTCTGCACTGTGAATGTTGTAATCAAGATATAATGAAAGTGTTTTAACTATAGAGGTGGATTAGCAAATACTCTTGTGAGTAATCTAGAGACCATGATAAAAAGAATAATCAGACTTGTGTGTTTTGGCCTTAAGAGGCAACTGAGAGGATTTGCAGTCTATTCAACACATTGACCCGAGCCCTTTCTTTTCCCACTGCCCTTAGTCCCATATTTTATTAAAGTTTCTTCTACATATTAACTATTTCCCTTTTAAAAGCTATTATAGAGTCTGCTTCCACCACAGGTTTTGATTGCGCCTTAACATCCATCTGTATAAAGCACGCTTCTTAACCATTTCTGTGAACTTATTGGGAAAGATTTTCAAGTGAAGTGCTTTAGTTACTGATCCGCATTGTAGGCTAAGATAGATCATTTAATCCTTCTGACAACGCTAGATGGTATGAACATTTACAGTTTTATGCTAACTGGGGGCCCAACAGGTTAAATTCACCACCAGTCGTCTCTCTGTAATGAGAGAGCTGCACTCTGATGTGACTTCAGTTTTACATTTAAGACAAATTTGTAATAACAATTGCTTCCTATCACGCCATCCTCTTATTAATGCAGTGTGCTTTGTCATTCCCATTGCCAGTAAACAACATCGAGTGCAACTAGCAATGGGCCAGACCGATCCAGAAAAGTGCCACAAGTTTGAAATAAAATTTGAAGCAGAGTTTCTAGTGTGGGCGGACAAACAGCTCAACATTCTCACCTCCCAGAACCCCAAACCACTTAACAGGCTTCCCATGGAGTGGTACCAGACACACTGATTTCAGCTGTCAGTCCCACTCATCTGCAAAATGTCGTTTCAGATGGACTAACAGCATGTGAGATTCAGCACCAAAAGAAGCCAATTCAAGAAGCAATGCTTCTGCTTTCCTGATATAGTAAGTGCACTGTAACAATCACTGTGTTGTGTATGACTTGCTTGTCACTCAAGCTTTTTTGGTTCAAGAAGTCCTGGAGGCAGTTATTGATTACTGGTACAGAGTTAATGCAGCATTAGTTCACCTAGTTTTTTAAAAGTTCGTTCATGAAATGAGGGTGTCTCTGGTTACACCAGCATTTATTTCTCACCCCATCCTAGCATGGAGTCACATGTAGGCCAGACTAGATAAGGATGGCAGTAACCTTCCCAAAAAGGCATTAATGAACCTGATGTTTTTTTTCCCTGATGATCAATAATAGTTTCATGGTCATCATTAGTCTCTCAATTCCAGATTTTTATTGAATTCAAATTCCCATGATCTGCCATTGGCAGGATTCAAACCCAGATCCCCAGAACAGTCCAGCAAAACTGCCATTAGACCGTCACCTCTGCAATATCTTGACTGCGGGAAAGGTGATCTTAGTGTAGAGAGAGACACACACACACTTTTCAGAATATTTTGCCATAACAAATCAATTATATGTTCTTGTTGGAGAGTCCAAAACTGCTATTTCCCCAACTACCTTTTTCAGTTGTTTATGTTTTATTTTTAAATGGAAAAGGCTATTATGAATTCCTGTAATAATTTATTCAAGTAGCACATCACTTATCCTAAAAGGCCTCTGCAAGAGAATTATAGTCCTAAATTTTCCTTTCGTTCTTTCAGTGATAATCTCAAATTTATGCCCTCTCACTGCCTGGTGCACGCAGTTTTTCTCTATTTATCATGTCAAAACCCTTCATAATTTTGAACAGCTTTATTAAATCTCTTGAGTGTATTGGATATAATGACAAGAGCTAGTTTTCCAGTATTTCTTCATAATTGAAGCTCTCAAAGGAAGAAATCACCTTTATACCATCTTACATCTGGGCTGGTGTGACCTTACAAAGGGAGAAATTAGAAAAAAGAAAGTAAAAGAACAGTGTTTATTTCAAATAGATATGTGCTCAATGACATAACCGTCAGAGTGGACATTGTGAAATGTTCACCCGATCTTAGGTGGTCTGGTCAAAATGTAAATCTTCCTCTGCTCTGCCAGAACAATATTTCTTAAATGCAAGCTCAGAAGAACATTCATTAATGTAAACTTTTCCATTTGCCACCTCTTTCGACTCTCCCTAGGTGAGATTAGTTGTACTGTATTTGCCAAATTGTCATTCTGTTCTATGGCTTTATGAACACCTCCGAACTGAGTTCAGTGTCTTATTTTTTTTTTTGGGTCCATAACGGCAGAATGTTTGTGATACAAAGCAGAGTAAATAGTGAAACTGTAGATAAAAGAGAAAATGAAAGGAAGGGAACTCCAGTCTAATGAATGATTAGAAATATACACAACTAAGTTGTGAATTACTTCAGTTGACTGTCACCCTATATGCTAAATTAGTCATAATTAAACAAACAGAAAAAAATGAAAAATGTCCCAACTTTTAAAAATTACCTTCAAGTAGTCAACACTGAATAGGGAAAGTGTTTCTGAATTTGGATTTCCATCTGCTACAGTAAAGGATATCCTTTCACAGTTTGTGTTTATAGGAAAACACAAACATGTGAGAATTAATAGATTTATTTACATTTTGTAGAAGTGTAATTCTGCAATTTATAAGTTATTAAAATGTAAAGAACTAAATGTGAAATGTTTGTGAAAATTTCCCATTTTCAGTTTGTATTCTGTTGAGTGAGAGTCAAGGCACTCAGCCCTTCGAGTGGTCTTTCCCACTTAATCATGCACTGTTCACCTCATTACTTATTCAGCAGTGTTTTGGGTGCACTCCTTGAGGGATCATGTAGCCTGAGAGGTGGGAGTGCCTGCTGCCATCAGGACCTTCTGGCATTCACACTGATGATGCCATGTTTAAAGGTCAGCTGTATGCCACTTTAACCGAGAAGGGACGACGAGTTATTTGTAGATGGGGCATTACAGAACAGGGGAGCCTGTTGCCTATTATCAAAGGATGTCACTCCACTGGACCAAGTCAGCCTAGACACAAATTGTAGCCCAGGTTATCCCGGTAGTGCAGGAAGGATAAGTGCCACCATCTTGTCTCTGCTCCCCCACCCTCACACGGCCAGCACACATTGTAACTCTGCCAGTGCACACATAGCTCACCAAGGTTCATGGTCTACAACTTTGTATGTAGCATGTTGACTCATGAGATCTCATCCACCTCTTCCTCCCAAACGACCAATCGTTGTTGTCCTCTACTGTTCCTACTCACTCCCTTGGAACCCCTCATCACCTCTACTGCTCCTGCAACACCACTTCTATCCTCTTCCATCATACTCAATCCTTCCCTTTGTCTCATTGCAGAAAGAAATTGGCTCAATTGCCAGACCAAATTCTGTACAGCCCCAGACTGACCTTCTGTAATCCCGACTGGTTGCACTTGACCTGCAGAGCTGACTGTGGCCCCATTCCCCAACTGCAAGGATACAGATCCCTGGAATCTGGTAGTACCAAGTGTCTGACTGACTGTGGAAAGCCCTGTGCTGGGCTTGAATGAGCCCCTTGACTGAACTTAACAGTATTTCTGATTAACTGTAGTCTCCCTCACCCGACAAAGGACTGCAGCACAAATGGCTATTGGCTTGAAGCACATGCTGGATATTTGCTGTGCAAAGTGCTGACATATGAGGTTTGGTGTTGGTGCAGTACAGTGCCATACACCGGAGATGTCCTCCCCACTGACTGTTCACTGCTCCCTGCTATGACAAGCTATAAACCTCTTGCTCTGTACTAGAAAGCAACGCAAACCACAGAGCTGGCAACTATTACTGACCACAGAGAGCCCGAGCACTAAGCAAGCAAGCCACAGCCATTTGATACATCCTGGAAAAGTACATGATATGTGTTTGTACATGTGTGCGTGTGCGCGCGTCCTTGTGCCATAGCATGCAAGTCAAAATATTGATGGACTAAAGTGATGTTTGCAGTTGACGTGAAGGTGAGAATGATGAAATGATGAGGCTAGTGGTTTGCTGATGCCACCTTGAGGGTTTGAGGTTGGTGGTAGCCATGGGGTATATAGGGGCATTGTGTTGAATAGCTGATTGCACAGCAGTCAGGACAGGCTTTCCATGAGCTGCAGCCACCAACTACCTACTCAATTGGAGATCTGCACCATCTGGTTTCTCTGTGAAGGAGAGGAGAGTTGGAAGTTCTGCATTGCAGTTGTGCAGGAGGCTAGGGATGATTAGCAAGTAATCAGGGCTTTACCCAGACAGCCACCCAATCAAGCTCCAAGCAGGCCCTAAACCTTGCCTGCAAGAATTTCTGGCCAATCAGGGGCCTTGCATTCCAAGGCCTGGTCAAGACTTTTGTTTCTCCCACCAGCTATTGAATAAATCCCAGCAGCCACACGATTGGCCTCTGGGTGGGAAGGCTGCCTGAAAGTCTCTGACCCTGGATTTGATCAGAGGGAGGGGAAGGGCTGGGGGACTCCACTCCATATCCTCCCACTGAATTATGTAGTTCCACCCACCTCCATCAGGTGTGGAGGAGGTTCTTAAGTTTCACCCCTATACAATGACATAGTGCCATAGGGATGTTTTACATCCCTCATAGAGATGGGAGAAGTTGTTGTTTAACATCTCACCCACAATACTGTGCAGCACGCTCTCAATCCTGTAATGAAGCGTCAGCCTAGATTAGATGCTCAGATTTCTACAGTTGGACTGTGAACTGGAAAGCATTTGACTTAGAATTGGAAATGATATTCTCTTGAGCTCATGGAGATTGATATTCAACCACATCCTCGTTTAGCCTAAAGGTACTGAAGAGAATGAAGGAATTGGGGACTTTGTTTTTCCAGAAGATGTAGGGGAAGGAAGGAAGGAAGGAAGCCAGTAGTGTGTGGAATCAGAATCCAAATAGATCATCAAATGCTACCCCAGTGTAAATCTGGAGTTTATTAGCTATTTGTTATAGAAATTATTCACTATTTCTGTTGATAGGAGTTCAACCAAAAATGAATGAGTTATTCCTGTCAGTGGTTATGTTACAAGAGACAAAACTGAAAATTAGCGCCATGTTTTTAATTTGCCAACAGGCTTATTCCTCAGTCTGGCCCTCTGTCCAGCTGCAAGCCTTTTTAATATTCATCACTTAGTGATTATTTTAAGTACATTTTCTAATTCCAGAGCAATAACCAAATTACTTTGTTCTAAGCAATTATGGTATAAAAGGTGACTTTGATATTTCTTTATAACATTACATTGAATTTGCTTCTCTTTCCCCTTTTTTGGCTCTTCATTGCCTTTCTCCAAAGCTTAGCTCAGTGGTTAGCACTGCTGCCTCACAGCGCCAAGGACCTGGGTTCACTTCCAGCCTCAGGCAACTGCCTGTGTGGAGTTTGCACGTTCTCCCCGTGTCTGCGTGGGTTTCCTCTGGGTGCTCCGGTTTCCTCCCACAGTCCAAAGATGTGCAGGTCAGGTGAATTGGCCATGCTAAATTGCCCGTAGTGCTAGATGCAGGGGTAAATGTAGGGGAATGGGCCTGGGTGGGTTGCTCTTCGAGGGTTGGTGTGGACTTGTTGGGCCGAAGGCCTGTTTTCACATTTAGGGAATCTAATCTAAAACATCTTAGCTTACGGGCCTGTGTTGGTTTAATGGCCTACAGTAGACCGCGAGGAGAGGGACACACTGACTCTCCTTCATTAGTGGAGAGGCACCTGGGGATGGTGGCACAATTTACTTTTCACCTGTGTGTTTTGGCAGGAATTATGAAATAATTGCTGAATTTATGCATCTCTGGTTCAGGGCTTACAGTTGCACAGTGCATCCCCGCTGCATCCTGACTGAGCTGTGCTAACTCAGCACATGTGCCAGTTGTGCCCCACAGATAGCACTTTTGCCCAAATACCACTTCAGACACTCCAATACGGATCGTCCAGTGCATTACTAATGGATTGCTGCATTGTCATAGGTGAGACTTTCAAATGGAACATTAAACTAAAGCTGAGTCTGGCCTCCTCATAGATACATAAGAGATTTAAAGAAGACCATGGATTTTCTCTCTAGTGTCCTAGCCAACATTTGTCCCTCAGCGAATATCATAAAACAGAGATTGTTGCATTAATACTTGTGGAATCTTGTGGTGTACAAAATCACTGCCTACTTTTCCTACAGCACTAACTACTTGCTATGTAAGTTTAGTTTTCTTTATTGGGGATTGAGCCTTGAGTCCATTCTCCACCACATGAGACAAAGAGAAGATTAGAGATCTCGTGGTATTTGACAGAAGTGGAAGGATTGAGAGAGGGAATCGTTCGAAAAATAATTTTGAAGAGTGAAGTGCTGGATTGTCTGAGAAAAGGGAGCCACTGAGATTTCTGCAAGAATATGGGCAATCAGAGTTGTTGTATATTTCAGAGCTTCGTTGGAAGGACAGAAAATGCACTGCATGTGGATTTGAGAAGGAACTGGATCTGTTGAAGGTTTGGGATGGAAATGATAGAGATGAAGGCTATTGAACAGATAACTTAATATTAATCAAAACTGGAATACATTAACAGACAAGTCAGTTTTATTCTTAAGTTTAGCAACATGTGGAGATCATATTTTAGATGCAGAGGTAGAGGAATATACAAGTTCTAATAACTGGGCATATTGTCTGATATGGTCCAATCTACTCATTAATCCATTTCAATCACCGACTACATAACAACAAAATTAAATACAGTTCCTGCTATGTAAGTAGTAAATAAAAGCATAATTACCAAGGCAACAACTCCTAAAACAAAAATAAAGCTAGTCAGACTGGTCACTTTTAGTAGTCAAATAGCCTCAATTTGGTAAATAGATGGAGTAACAGTGCTTGCTAAAAATTGTAAAATTATTATAAAAACTGGAATATGAGCTGCGTCACTGGCTAGATGTCCAAGCAATAAATCCTTGCTAGGAACACAACTGGTGCCAAATGGTTTCTAGGTCATGTAAAACTGAGTGTAATTATGGCTCGAGTGTGGTTAAAACCTTTCACTTCTAGTCTCATTAATGTAAAATGGAATTAGAGGGCAATATAGAACAGTATGGTATTATAAGGTGTTATTAGACTCTGTGAAAAACTGATCCATTTTCTGAGTGAACAACCTAATGAAACTAATAGAACCTCTCCCACCCTATTATAGTACAAATCTCATTGCATTGGTAAGGATTCATTCTCATAAAGGTTTACAAGCCCTTTTAGTGCTGGTCTTTTCCAAAATATAAACCTTTTGTTTTCCATTTAAAATCTAAGTATGGTATCCTGTAGCCAACTTCGTTTTTGTTCCCATTTTATAACATGACTTTTCCTTGCCCCATCTGTCCCTGTTTCAGGCAGTATTCCCTAAGTTAGAAACCTGGGCGAACTTTTGCCAATCTGCCAATCAGCCTGCTGCTGATGCCAAAGGTGAGATGCCCCTGATTTATCTCTGATTTATCCCTGATTTATAGAAGGAGTATCTAAATTGCTTTCTGTGACTCCCCTGGTGATGCAGGAGAGAGCAATGCTGCCTCCGATTCTCCTGTTCCCTAGATGCTGCCTGACCTGCTGCGCTTCTCCAGCAACACATTTCCGTATAAGAAATGGGAGCCAGAGTCGGCCTTTTGGCCCCTCAAGCCTGCGCCATCATTCAACAAGCTCATGGCTGATCTTCCCCAGGCCTCAATCCTTTTTCTTCTTCACTCACAGAATGTAGGCATCTCTGGCTGAGTCACCATTTATTGCCCATCCCTAATTGCCCAGGAGGCAGTTCAGAGTCAACCCCATTCCTGTAGGTCTGAAGGCACATAGGCCAGACCAGGTAACGACTGCAGTTTCCTGCATAAATTCCTTGCAGCTCTGATTACGTTGTATACATTTATATAAGGACGCAGAACTTGTTGTGAATACTCAATAAGTTGGCAGTTTTCTCCCAGATGCCATAAAGATGGCGAAGGTGGGAAATGGCAAACATTATGTTTTGCAGTGAAACCAGTTCTGAATTTTTAGTTTGAGTGCATTGTTTGGGAAATGAGGATTCATCCAGTTTTAAGTTGAGTTGACCGTGAGGGACTGATACTGATACTAGCTGGCAAAAAGTGAGAAGCCTTCGATCTGCTCAAACTGCTCTGGTGCAAAAAAAACCTTCAATAAACTACTGCTTAATTTCTGAAAGGGTTAAGGGGCTAACAACTGTATTGTTATGAAAAACACAATGGCATTAAGTCACACTGTAAATGAAATACAGCAAGTCATTAATTTATAGCGATCCAGAATGCACAAAGCTCCAAAAAGGCAACATAACACGAAGATAATGGTTTGTATTATCTTCAGTGTAATTTTATAAGGTTAGGAGCATACTTAGAACAATGTGTAATAAACAGCAGTGTCACTACGCAGCAAAATAGGAAGGATTGTTTTTCAATAAACTGCTTTCTTTATGCCAGCTATTAAAATCTAAATCATAACAACCTTCACTTTGGACAAGTTACTGTGCTGATCATGGTAATCCTATTTGCTTCTGTTTTCTGTTTCTACAGCAACAGTCATTTTGATAAAATTTGGTTTTATTTTTACCGATCCGCATTTCCAAAATGAATCCAACCCTGATATAAAGTGGGCACTCTCCCTCCAGCATTGATTTACTGTGATGTGAGCTGCACTCATCCCTGGCAGGGATTTGATGCTTCATGCCTTTTCAAAGGAGCAGCTCCCACTCTGACAGCTGATTGCTTTAGCCTGCCGGCTGCTTCTCATTACAGGAGCAGAGCCTCACACAGGCATACACCTGCCAGGAGAGTGCTCTGTCTCTGTCTCTGTCTCTCTCTCTCTCTCTCTCTCGCTGTCTCCTCTACAAACGCTTGCACGGAAATACAACAGCGAAGGCTGTTATTATCTTTCAGCGGCTGCGAGTGGCTGGAACCCCAGGAAAACGCATGCTTCAAATGGTCAGGACACTCGCCCAGTTCACCATTGCGTTGGAGGACATGAAGGACAATGGGGAGGCTCCTGATTCTGCTACCCCCCAAGTCGCGGAGCAATGCACGACCAGTGGCAGCATCTCTGAGGTGATGAGAGGGCTCCAAACATGCCTTATGGCTGCTCAGTGCCTGGAGAAGTGGCTGGCGTAAGGAAGGCAGGCATAGAATACCAATCAGGGTTTATGAAGTGACAATGCTGGCAATTTGTTCTGCAGAAGACAGAGCTTTTATTTATACATTTCTTCATTTTTTTGAAGCAAGTCCATTTCAATATTGAGAGAAGTAATTTGAGAGAGCGCATAATTTAAAGAAAAGCATGGAGAGAAAAATGTAGAAATGTTTTGTGGTTATATATAGTTTTGTTGTTATAGCATTTAATGGCAGACATGGAAATTAATCTGGAAATGTGAATACTTTGCAAGCTTTGGTTGTATAGTTCCATCTTTAATTCCTTTCTTTTTTAAACAGAAAGTATTACCAATGGCAGATTTATCGAAGAGATCACAGCAATTCGCACACATTATGCTTTTCTCACGAGTAGAGGTTCATGACTATAAATGTGAATTCGAGTGTTCTCAGGTTAAACCGCTTGTAAAAATAATGTAGTAGCGAAGTTGTCAATCAAATATGTAATTTTGGAGCTGTACAGTGCAGCATGGAGGAAGACCAAGCTACATTTGGGTACGTCAGATAAAGCAATTAAAGCAGAATACAAAATGTAATCAAGTTAAATATTATGCAGTTGATTTGCTTTCAGGCCGTGCAATGTGACATGGGCAATCTCTCCACATATCTGATTTGATCAGTCTGGTCTTTATTTCTTTGCGTAGAGGTTATGATGTTGTCATAATGACGAACTAGAGATGAATATAGCATCCTTTTACTCCTTTCTTAGCTGGGCTCCCGCTTATGCGTTGGGTGTAGAATACAATCTCGATGAGTTTGACTTTGTTTATCATGACAGTTGTCCTCTTCTGCACCAGTTACCAGTATAATTCCAAATCTATGTTAACGGCACCAGGTTTAATTTATCGTGGGTCTAATTTATTGTGGGTCTAACATTCATGTAGGTTTGATGCATGCGTGCTGTTTGCTTTGAAAAGCTGTTGCCAGTTGGCAATGACTGGTTTCTCTTTCCTTTCTCTAATTCTACCTTCAGCTGAAGCACATTTGAACACCCTGGGTAAACATTGATCTGGAGTACAATGTTGCTTTGCTTTCTTATGATGATTGGCACAGCATGTCATGTGTGCATTTACCAATCTAGCCCTTAGATAATCTTACAAGGGAACCATGTTGGCAGTGAAACTGTGTTGCTGCAACTGTCCGTAACAGAAATGATTTCGAACAGCAAAGTTCTATTCATTTAAGTGCACGTGTGAATCATTCTCATGGTGGTTGCCCAATAAATTTTGTCAAAGTTCACAGTTGAACTTCTTATGCATGTAACATCCCAAAACTGTGTCCTGACTTGAGCTCCAGATATACAGAAAGCAGTTCATCTGCTAAGGTGCACATTTGAGGATTAAGTGGTTCCCAGGCAGCATTAGGAATATGCTTGATTTAATTGTGCCCAAATGTTCAGTTGACAATGGTATTTATGAGAACGAATCAGTGTTGTGATAAATCAAGCCACAAAGCGCTGCCTTAGTTTAAGGGAATGTTCATGAGAGTTGTCCAATTAACCATTCCCAGTGGCTCAGGCAAGTGGATTCATCTCCTGAGCTGTTGCAATTGTGAAGCGCACGTGGTTGATCCTGTCTGTGCTAACAGGTCTGCTATCAGTCAAAGTAATGAGAATGATCCCAGCTACTGGACAAGGCCGAAATCTGACTTGATACATCATGTCTTGTGAACGTGGTGACCATTCTGTGAAAAATTGATGCAGAAGTTTAAAGTAGCTGATTCTACACAGTTATTTTTCCCGTGTGCTTTGAAGTCTTCTTGTATACTGTCAAAACTGAGCTCAGACTATTCTTACATTGTGTGACCTGCTGATTTCTTACCAAGCGTTATTAATCTGGAAGTTGCACAAACCAAACATTTCACATGAGATTTGCTGTGACCCCAGTCAGTTCTCCTCTGAACTGCCCAAAAACTTTTCGTCCCTGTGTTTTCTATCCCAAAATTAATCCTTTATTTTCCTGAATCAAATGCAATGCCTTTACTGTTTACACTTTCAGTCATAAATCAGCATAGTATAAACAATCTTCCATTAACACTCCAAGAGTTCCCTACTGTCAGAAACAAACTGGAGTAGGTCATTTTCCAGAACTATCTGGTGAAGTTTTTATTTTACAGACATTTAACAAAATGTAACCAACTCTGTGTACCACTATTTTGAATTCCAAACTTTAAAAATATTTTTTATGACCCCTTTCATCAGATGTTAATGGGGTGCTTTTGAGACTCAGACTCTCTGTCCTTTCCATTTAACTAGAAGAGGTAATGACAGCAGACACTATGGACCCTAGTTCCTCTCCAAGCCACACACCACCTTCCCTCTAAACTATATCGTCATTACCTTCACTATCTTTGCATCAACATCCCAGCTCTCCCTTTCTAATAGCATTATGGTGTATTTATACCCTCATAGACTGCAGTGATTCACTCCCACCTTTTCCATACAGTTAGTGATGGACTATAAATGCTGGTCTAATCAGTGACACCCATATCTAGTGAAGGAATAGCGAAAAGAAGCTAGTTACTCTGGTGGATTGAATGAACTGATTGTCATGGCATTGAGCTCAGTCAAAATCACATATATTGCTTAACTGTTACCACATTAGCTTAAGAGAATGCATTTGGAAATATCAAAAGGTCAGATCTATCTTACCATCACTTGCCATATTGCCTCAGTCTATTTAACACATTCAACAGAAACCTGTAAAATCCAGATTACTGGTACTCTGTTCAAGAGTGCTTCATTTAACATGAGCTTCACAAAGAGGTGGCTATTTATGTCTCCAGTATTGTAAAATGCTGTAGTGGCATTTTGCAATGACAGTTATCAAATCCACTAATGGATCTGGTGAAGCTAGAAAGTTAACGTATCAACCTGAGCCTACATTAGTCACATTTGAATAAGTGTTCTGAGTGTTGACGAGCAAGTGCCTGCATCAAATCTTGTAGATCAGTGAGCAATTTTGATTTGACTCTGCAGGCATTTTCCGATGTTTAATTTATGTTTTATATAAGAGAGAAGAAATGAGGAAATAAGGCAGGTAATGTATTTCTAATATAGAAAGTAATGTAAAAATACATGGAATCTCATTTGTCTTATAATATCATTCGACCTACCTATTTCAAACTGGTGATTATTTTTACACACTTTAATGCTTGTAATCTTTCTGGATGCCTATCAGTGACAGATGGTCTTTGTATCAAGAGAGTTGGCAAGTTTATAGTATTCATATGAATGCCTTGTTTGTTTTATTTTTCCTTAAAAAATGCATCCTATCGCTATGCAATTTGAAAATGGATTATAAAGAGAGCCATACAATGAAGAAGGCTACAGGTCTGTACCAATTAGCTAATCTTAACGTTGGCCACAGGTGGAATTTAGAAAGTGAATTTTCATTTTTTTAGCTCAGGGCCTTGACATTTGGGAGGATTTCTGTGCCCCAAACCCACCCAGAAGATGGCCAATTAATGGTCAGACGATACATTTGCCATCCAGCTGAGGGCAGCAGTCAGGCTCCTGAAGCCTAGTGGCCAACAGGTGACTCAATAACACCGTGGTTGACTCTCCTGATGTAGGTTGGAAAAGGAGAACCTCAGAGAGGAATGATAGAGACACCATGGGCTGAATGGCCTCTTTCTGCATAGTAAGACATCTGTGATTCTGTATGGTACTCTCTGAAGAGCTATCTATGTTAAGTAGACAGTTGCCAACCATCATTGTCGAGGAGGAACCCCTTCATAATTTTAATGGTGGTACAGTCGGCTCCCATTCAGCCATTGGAGTGCACTTCCATTCATCAGCTATATTTTCATCCCCACTGGTGGGGAGAGGAGGGAGTCACACTTGGTATCAGTCCCAGGCCATCTCTTCTGGAGACCCTCAGGTTGGTGTCCTTGGCTATTTCATCATTGACCTTCCCACCAACATAAGGTTGGAGGTCGGGATGTTTGCCGATGACTGCACATTTTTCAGATACTAAAGCAGTCCGTGTTCAACTGCAGCAAGTCCTGGACTGTGTATAAGATTAGACTGATAAGTGGCAAGTAACATTTGTACCCACAAGTGAATGATGGGAGATTGTCATGTTCCCTTTCCCCAGACCTTCAGAAGCAACCTATTTAAGTGGCCCAGAGACTGAAACATATTGGAAAATCAACACACTGCCCAATGGCTGAAAATTGTCAGCTGGAACACTTATGTAGCTGAATGAAAACTTGTTCCAATGACTATTCTCACCATTCCCAGTTAGGGAAGGAAGACTAGTGCCAGCATTGGTGGGTCTGACACTCAGTGGGCTGTCTACTCTTGAACAATATTCAGTGACTTCCACTAAGAATCAGAAGTCTTGTGAGAGCATAGTCAAGCTTATACACGAGTACCTGCAAACTCAGAGGACTCGATGTTTACTGTGAAAGATGATAGTTCTCAACCTGCTAATAAGATGGAAGAATCTCTATTCCCATTCCAAACTGTAGGCCCAAGGACACATTCCTTTTCTTCCAAGGAAAGAACCCAGTTTCTGGAGCAGTGAACTTGTTTAGTTTTGTTTTACACATTAATAGTGGAACCAGGAGACAGTGGGTCATAAGGAATTGTCGTAACAGCAAATGGAGAACTCCTTGCCAATATGGTTGAGTGATGGTAATTTTACTAGATTATTAATGTAGGGGCCATAGTTTAAAGATTCAAGGGATGTGCATTAAAATCCCACAATAATAACTGGGAAATATAAATTTGATCAAACAGACTACCAGAAACGAAAGGTTGGTATCAACAGTGATGACCATGACACGTCAGATTGTCACAAAGGTAATCTACTTTGGCCTCACCTGGGATGTAGTTGACTATTATTTGCCCTGACAAGCCACTGCATTGTAGTCAAGAAGTCCATTCATAAGTAGCTTTCAGAAGCAATTAAAGATAGTCATTAAATGTGTGCTTTGTTAATGACATCCACATGGTGGGCGGCACGGTGGCCCAGTGGTTAGCACTGCTGCCTCACAGCGCCTGTAGACCCGGGTTCAATTCCCGACTCAGGCGACTGACTGTGTGGAGTTTGCACATTCTCCCCGTGTCTGCGTGGGTTTCCTCCGGGTGCTCCGGTTTCCTCCCACAGTCCAAAGATGTGCGGGTCAGGTGAATTGGCCATGCTAAATTGCCCGTAGTGTTAGGTTAAAGGGGTGGATGTAGGGGTATGGGTGGGTTGCGCTTCGGCGGGTCGGTGTGGACTTGTTGGGCCGAAGGGCCTGTTTCCACACTGTAAGTAATCTAATCTAATCAAAACATCCTGATGATGCTGAAGTAGCCTGGCTAAATGAGGTGGCATATTGGTATTTTTGGTGGTTAATCAAGGATGCCAAATAGCTCAGGACAGGCCTGTGCCCAGTGGCTTTGAATTTTCAACTGGGCCTTGATCTGACATAGTATTAAGTTTCCATGGAAGGATTGATACTTGCTTGAGATACTCCAGGACAACTGCTTGATATCTGTGGAATTGAATCCCAGCGTGAGTGAATGTCGACAGGAAGGAAGAAAAATTGAAGGAAAAACTATGGTGGTGACAGTTGGCTCAACTCTCCTTTCAAATAAAAATGTTAGAAACGTAATACACTCTGCAGAATGATATTTGGACATGAAAGATTAAATGATGAGGATAGATTGTATTGACTCGACTTGCATTCACAAGGATGAAAGCTTGTGGGTAATCTAATTGCTGTCCTTTGTATGATTACAAGAATTGATAGAGTGATAAACTATTTCCTCTGATATATAGAACAAGGGGCATAACCTTAAATTAGACAAGACCGTTCAAAGGTGATGTCAGGAAGCATTTCTTCATGCAAAGAGTAACGGAAGTCTCAAAGCCTCTCCTCCAAAAAAGCGTCAGTGGAGAATTTCAAGCCTGAGATTAGTGAATTTTGTTAGGCAGGAGTCATGGAAAGAATGCAGGTGGATGAAGTTAAACTAGAGAGATTGACCCAGCTCAAGATGGTGACTGACTAGTTCCTTTTCCTGTGTGCCCAGTACTCTACATGGGCCCTTGATTGACCAGTGACCTGAAACGTTAGGTGCAGACCTTCTAAAAACTACATCAGTGGTTTCTAACATTTTTTTAAGTTAACTGCCAGCTGCCATCAGAAATTTTTATTTTTAGCTGAACAAAATAAACAAGCAATTGCATCATGAATTAAGAGAAAGGTTAAATCTGCTGGTTTGATTTTGGAAAATAATGTGTGCGCGTGAAAATAATCAGAAACAAATGAATTACTATACTTCTGAAGAGGGAGGAAAGGAGCCTGTGATTTATTTCTTGCTGTAAATGAACTCTTGTACTGTTCAGCATTAGAAATTTCCAGAAATATAACTTTTACCAGATGTTCCCTGATTAAAGGCACGTGTGTGTTTAAAAGCAGTAAAGGGCATTCTGGGTTGATTTTCAACATCACAGTGCTGGGGTGAAGTTGACATTTTCCTGACTCTTGATGCCTTCTAATTGATATCCTGCGAAGACAACATTAATAGGCTATTCAACCAAGCATATATTGATGCTTATATTCCCCACAAGTCCTCTTCTGTTCCCTTGAACTAATCACAATCATTCAGTATATTTTTCTATTTTCTTTTCTCAGATTTACTCATCTAGTTATCTTTGGAAGATGAATAAGTAACTTGCCTCCAGCACTTCCAATGGAAACCAGTTTCAAATGATAAGAACTTTGATTTATGAAAGTTTTACTTATGGCCATTCATTTTGGATTCTTCCAAAAGTGAAAAAAAAGTCTCTCCTCTCTTTAAAAACCCATTCATGGGATATGTGTGTTACTGGCCAGACTAGCATTTATCAGCCAAATCTGATTGCCTTTGAGATGGTGGTGATGAGCTGTCTTTTCAAACTGCTGCAGTCCTTGTGCTGTAGGAACACCGACAGTACAGATTCAGGTCTTCTCTTGTTTGGTGAGAGTGAGTGATTTCCTTTGTACCAGATATGATTCCAGCAACTTTGGTGGGATTTGAACTCATGTCTGTCAAGCATTAGCCTGAACATTTGGTTTATTCACCCCAGAGCTGAATTTGGATAGGATTGGGTCATGGGGCAGAGATCAAAGCTTGGGCAGAGGGTATTCAGAAGGAAGGACAGGGTAGTCAGAAAGGTGATCAGACCCCAAGTTACTTCTAGCAGCTACAGAATGCATGACTACAAAGATGTCTCTTGCACACCAGAGACCACTGGCAACCTTCTGAGGGCACAAGGAGGTTGTGTATCACCCCTTTAATCTCTGAGCCACTGATAAATTTCAGTTGGCTCTGCGTTAGATATTTTCCAATCAATATACTCAGAGAGATTTTGACACACCTCTGGAGTAGGTGGGACTTGAACTCTAGTCTCCTGGTAGGGACACTATCATTGCACCACAAGAGCCCATGGAACTCAGGGATATTGGGTGTCAGGTGGCTCATCAGTTAAGCAGTGGGGTTCCATGCTCACCTGTTCAGCTCGGCCTATTTCACTGCATGATTTTTCACTGTAAAGGTAATGACTCAGTGTATCACCTATGAGGAACTCGGCAAGGCCACCATGTTTGCCGCTGTGATGGGCTTGTTGCTTCCAGCCTGTATATCATAAGACCCCTATCCGATTACATCAGACCCTCCTTTCTTAAGGAAGAGTTCCAAATTCTTCAGTCCCATCAGGATGGCCTTATAGTTTATTTAATCCACTGATGGTTCATGGGCATTGCTGTTTGGCTGGCATCTTAGTGACCCTTGAGCAGGTGGTGTTAAGCTGTCTTTTTGAACCATTGCATTCCCTGTGCTGTCTTCCAATCTTTCAGTGACTGCAATTGTTTATTACAGTTCACCCGCTCTACTTGAAAGTTTGTTCTGTGGGTCAGATCAGATTGTGTGATAAAATATTTCATGTGAGTGGTCATCAATTTGCCCAATACTAGGTTTGAAACTCTTGTCTCCCAGTTTTACTATTACTGTTTAGCTTAGAAAGTCTTTACTGTCTTATATATCCCTGTTAAATCAGCCCTCAGGCATTTCCTTTCAAAGCAGAAATGCTTTCATTTCTCTAATCTGGTCCCATAACTCGACACCCTGTCACTGAGGAGCTTCTTGTCCTCCAATAATCAACCATGGGGTGATGTAAAACGTGCGGCTATCTACTATCATCCATTTTGTCTTACTGTAGAAAGTCGAAATTACTCCATGGTATGCCATGTCCACCAGATTTTACTTCCCTGTGATTATGTCATTTAGAATTCTGTTTGTTCATTTCTACTGCATTATGAACCTGAATATATTGAGTCTAGTGAAACACTGCTGATTAACGTTATTGTTAGCTGTATTAGCAGTCTTCATAGTGTGTTCCGGCAGCCTGTGTGTGATAAAGCCCACTTACATCTCAGTTTGTAGTTTACGGGCTCCCACTCCTGATTCAGTTGTCCCTCCATGTTTGGATTTGTAATCAGTTTGCATTGAATTTCTGATTCCAGTAATTAAAAGGTGTAGGGATCTGACATCAGTCAATGGCCCATAGCCCAATCAATTCATCCATTTCAGACCCAGTTTCTTTCTCCTCACCCATAACACAGAGACATGGTGCAGATGCTGCATTGATATCAAAAAGGTGGAAACCAAAAGAAAATTGAGACCCATAAACACAAAGCCATATTGTGTCTTTTTCATCCTTTACTTTCTGTAGTGTTTGTAAAAGCTGGTACAATAGCCATTGACTCTGCGTGAGAGAGATTTGATGCCAAGTGTGAAGTTAGGTGGACTATCTTGGGGTTGGTTATCCCCAGCCAATCTTCATCGTGCTCTGTATGGGGTCATGTTCAAGTGCTGACAGGAACATAGGGTCATATTTATCTAAACGTGAAGTCAGGCCTTAACAGCTCATTCCCTCTCAGGGGAGGATGCCATATTTGCCAGGTTTTTAAAATTGAATTTTGATGAGGTTACTAGGGACCCTAGCATAGCTTCACTGAAACCCAAATTCTTTCATCTTTGACTTCCAAGGTGTAAAAATATCAGTTTGTGATGCATTTGCAAATGTGTGATGCTGCTGAATTTGTATCTTTTACTTGGTGCGTGAAGAGCAAAGATGTAAACACCAGCTTCAAAATACACCAATAGTGAGGATTTGCATATTAAAAATATCTGGCAGATTTGTGTTTTTAAAGAGCAGCCAAAGAAAACCTGTGTGGGTCAACAAAGTATCAGTGATACACAGTGAATCTTGGAGGTGTGTGTGGTGAGAGGTTCCCTCCTACTTGTTTTACCCTCAGTAGAGATTGAAAAGCTTCTTTATATCCTCAAAAGTTATTTCCCTATGAAATCCGTTTCTTCACACAATCCCTGTGTCCTTTATAATTTTGAGTCTTTTTTGTTGGCATGAACGCGTCCAAAAGGAGATGGAAATGATCGTCTTTCCAGTGTCATCTGCACCGTTCTTATGTACCTGTTTGGTATAGTTTCTCTGTCCAGAGGGCAACTGAAGATATTTCTGGATATTCACCTCAGCTACATTCACAAACAGACAGAAGGCGCTGCCAAGCAAGATGATTCACAGCTTAATAGTTCTCCTTCCATCCCGCTTGGAGCTCCCTGATTTCCTGCCACGAGCTCTCTTTTCACACTGGCTGTTTGGTTTTCTCCCCTGTGATGCTGTATTATAAGCTGCTTGCTCAATTCTTATGCTCGCCCCCGACTGTCTGCAATTCTCTTCCCAATATCCTTCACTTCTCATTTTGTTTCAATTAACCTTCTTCTTAGGCAGTCCACACTGAGTCAACAGGTGCTGAGATGACTGAGGAATCCCCCAATGCATGCTCAGGCAGACTGTGCTACCTGTTGAAGCAGATAGAGTTTGAAAGTTTGCTGAAAGTCTAACAGCTAAAAATAGAATCACAGGTTGTGTTCTTAGAGCAGGTGTGTGACTGCAGCAAGTTGGGGTGAACAACATGAGGAACCACAGCACAATACCAAAAAACTTCTTTTTGGGTGAATCTATAATAGGGAGGAGCCAGAACCTTGAAAAATCCTACTGTGTACACCCCACAATGCCTTTTATTCTTACTGCATTCCCCACCTGGCTGCAACTGCATAATTATTAATGTAGGATGTGATTCAGCACTTTCTGTACCTGGGGGGTATAATTACCTGATGTGAATGGTGACAGTTTCTAAGCACAGATCGATAAGTTGTTCATCAGTGCCAAGTGCACCTTTGTTATTGTTCATACCAAAACTGAAATGGGCTTTCATTTAGCCTGAAAGTAAACTCCATTCGATAAGACTGAAACAGTAACAAATATTTCAATATTAGCCATTTATCATAAGGCATAGCCTGCCCTGAACTAGAATCTGGGGTGCAACATACAGATTGAGGGAGAGGAGCTAGATGGAATTGCCCAAAATGGTGCCAGTGTAATGCCTGGGCAGCCATTGTTCCTGGACGCATTTCTATGCACTAAAGCTAATCCTGCTGAAGCTGGTGGGGTGAAGAGGGGGAGAATGATTAACTATGGGGCATGGCCTGAGGAACTAAGGAAATGATCCGAGATAAACGTGGAGGTGGGCTTTCTGATTGTCATGATTGGGCGAGAGTTAGTTATCCAAGCAGTAGGAGGCCTGTGGGTTTGTTGGTTCCAGAAGGACCTATTTCCAGCTTCCCCAGCCATCGAAGTATTTTCTGATTAAGTGTACCTGTCTCCCGCCCCGATTGTAACCTTATTTGACTTGTGGCTTCAAAACTGAATGCTATCTGCATATTTCATATTTCGGAGTCCAGTATTAATTTACTTTGCAAATCAGCCTCTGACCCTTCAATATCCACCAGCTTCAACACTCTGAAAATCCTGAGACTTATTGGTGGGGAAAAAGGGTGGTGGGTAATACCAGCCCATTGTGCTCTCTCTGGTTGGCCAGGCTTAAAAACCTGGGTCTGAACCATTCACTCTGTTTCTCACTTCAAAGATCCTGCCTGAACTGTGACTCGTTCCAGCATTTTCCTGTTTTATTTCCTACTTCCAGCACCCCTTTTTTAATGTATTAACATTTTGACACTTGAGAATCATTACTTACTAATAATGTAGGGTGTCCAGAGACTTGCTCATTTAAAATTCTATTTCTTTCCTTTTGGCATTGTGTAAAATCAATAACAGAAGTAGAAAAAAAATCTCTTGCATGCATCAATAAATAGCTGAAATTTTTAAAAACATTTTGTCTTCATTTTTGCATCATTGAACAGAAATAGAGTCATAGGGAGATAGACAGAAGGAATCACTTTTATATAGTGACTCATATTTGTCAGAGGTCCACATACAAAAGCCTTAATTTTATCCTGAATTGAGAGTGTAGGTTGTGGAGACAATAGAAATGATGAACTTGCAGATACAAGCCAGTGGGAGAAAGTGAGGTCTGCAGATGCTGGAGATCAGAGTTGAAAGCGTGTTGCTGGAAAAGCACAGCAGGTCAGGCAGCATCCAAAGAGCAGAAAAACAGACATTTCGGGCCGGAGCCCTTCATTAGGAATGAGGCTGGGAGCCTCGGGGCTGGAGAGATATCTCTCCACCCTCAAGGCTCTCAAATACAAGCAAGTGAGAGGCCAGTGGACATTTCAGTAAGTCCCAGGACACAGCCTGCATAGTTTCAGTATTTGAAAAGGGGGATTGTAATCTGAGGTAATTGTGACCACATGAAGGAGAAAGGGAATTAAGAGCAGGGGAGGGCTAATAATTGATTCTCCTTCTGAATGTTCTTTAGCCCTGCATCCAGGTTATAGCAGAATATCCAGCTGTAATCTGGAATACGTGCACCACATGTGGCCTGGGGTTAAAATAACATCGCCATCTCACATTTGAACAAGATTTTTAACAGATGCCTCCTGAACTGTGAACTTTGATGTAGCAATCAAGAGGAAAACAATACTTTGGCAATATTTTCAACCCTGCCCTCACTCCCCATTCTCATTGAGCTTGGGGAACTAGAAGGGGGTTAATAAGTTACTTTGAGGTGCAATGGTGGTTGTTACACAGATAAGTCTGGCAGCTGTCTTGAACACAGTTTCGAGGAAAGGTCACTTGACCCAAAACGTTAACTCTGATTTCTCTCCACCAATGCTCCCAGATCTGCTGAGCTTTTGCTGCAATTTCTGATTTTGTTTCTGACATGCAGGATCTGCAATTCTTTTGGTTTTTATTTAGTAGCAATATGAGCCTGGGACCTCTGGCAGAGGGGGCATTGTTCAAAAAGGCAAGACAAGGCAGGGATGCTGTAAGCATCCAGGTAGCCTCAGAGTGAGTGAGTGCTATGACAGTGAGTGAAGAAGTCAGGGATACAGCCCAGTCCAGTCCAGGATTGGGAACATATTCCTGACGAAGGGCTTTTGCTTCTCCTCGGATGCTGCCTGACCTGCTGTGCTTTTCCAGCAATACATTCTCAACTCTAATCTCCAGCATCCGCAGTCCTCACTTTCGCCTGAGGGCATATTTTGTCTATCTCTGGTTACTCTTGAACAGAGGTTCTCTAAGGCCATTTCAGAAGAGGTAGCCACGTTGCTGTGTGACCTGGAGCTTTATGTCAGCAAGATGGATGGCTGATCTCCTTCCCTAAAATACATTAGTAGATATTATGTAATGAAAAAGGACGAATACCTAATCTTGTAAAAGACCATTTATGGATCAGTGACCAGAATATGATAGAATTTTACATTAGTTTTGAAAGAAGCAGAAGTGTTAAATTTGAATAAGAGAAATTATGAAGGCATGAAGTACACATTGGCAGAGGTGGGTTTTGGAAATACATTCAAAGGCATGACTGTACTTTGACAAGTCTTTAAAAAACTATGACATGGCTTACAGCAACACTTCTTCAAGCTGCAAAAACTCAAAAAGGTCAGTCTGCTGGGGCTGACAAAGGAAGTCAAACCTTGTGTGTCTTAGAATCTTAGAATCCCTACAGCATGGAAACAGGCCCTTCGGCCCAACAAGTCCGCTTGAAGAGTATCCCACCCAAACCTATTCTCTATTATTCTACATTTACTCTTGACTAATGCACCTAACCTACATACCCCTGAATGCTATGGGCAATTTAGCATGGCCAATTCACCTAACTACACGTCTTTAAACTATGGGAGGAAACCGGAACACCCGGAGGAAACCCACGCAGACACGGGGAGAATGTGCAAACTTCACACACACAGTTGCCCGTGGCTGAAACCGAACCCAGGTTCCTGGTGCTGTGAGGCAGCAGTGCTAACCACTGAGCCATTGTGCTGACAAAAGAGAAGTCAGATGTTGGGAAAAAAAAGACGATGATTAAAGGAAAGGAGCTAAACGTAAGTCTTCAGCAATAAGAAATAAAGCAATTAATGGCATTCTGTTGAAAAATGAAAAGGATGGAAAAGAAGTTGGAAAGGATGTTTCTAAATCTGGAGGCTTCAATTTTAGATCACATTCTAGATCTTCAAGATCACAGTCCCAAAGATCACGGTCCCCAAGATCTCGCTCACCAATATCGTGGTCACCTGTGTCACGCTCTGCCAGACAAAGAGGCCTACAAGGGTGTCACCACTTTCTGAAACACAGGACAAAGAAAAGTCTGGAAAGAGACCCCTTTCTGATGAGTAGAAACAGAGTACTAATAACTGGGAATGTCGAAAGAAAGGCAATACCAAACCACAAGTAAGACACCCAAGGAAACTGAAGAGAACACAAGAGCATAGATGTCAAGAGCTACAGGTTGCACGGCCTGAAAACAGTATAATATTAAAAGAAATTGTAGTCAATCTGAAGCATGGGATGTTTCTGGAATACATCAAAGGAGGGTCAAGAACCTGATAAGGAATAGAAGAAAAGAATGTGAATGCAATATTAATAAGAAACATAAAAAGGGACTGTAAAAGCTTCTATGTGTATATGAAAGGAAACATTTGGTTAAGATGAATGTGACTCCATTATTGGCAGAGTCAAGTGAATGAGCTGTGGAGAGATAAGTGGCTACTTCTTGTCTGTTTTCACTGAAGAATATAGAAGGAATCTCCTTGACCTAGAAATCCAAATGTGTTGGGAAAATGAGTTAAAGGGAATTAGTATTAGTAAGAAGATAGTATTAGAGAAATTAATGGGGCTGTAAGTTGACAAGGCCACAGGGTCTGATATTCTGCATCAGTATTGAAGGAGGTAGCTATAGGGATAATCGATACATTGGTAATCATCTTTTAAAATTCTATAGATTCTGATTTCTGTGGATTGAAAGCTAGCAACTACCACCACTCTATTTAAGAAAAGAGCAAAAGGGAAAAGAGGGGACTACAGACTGTCAGCTTTACATCAGTCGTTGGAAAAACTGGAAAAATGCTGGAATTAATATAAGGGATGCTTAGATGATAATGATCTGATAGCATAAATTTGCAAAATGGGAAATTTTGTTTGATGAATTTGTTGGAATATTTTCAGGAGTTTAGAAAAATTAGATGAGAGGTAATGGATGTGGCATCCTTGAATTTTCAGAACGTTTTTGATAAGGTCCTCCACAAGTCAATTAACAAAATTAAAGCACATGGGTCAGAAAGTAATGTACTGGCATAGATTAAGGATTGGCTAATACCCAGAAAACAGAGAGTAGGAATTAATAGGAATTGTGTTGGTAGGCCATAACTTCTGCAGTACTACAAAGATCATTGGGCCCCAGCTGTTCACAATAAATATCAATGATTTGAAATATGGGGACCTAATGTAATATTTCCACATTTGTATATGATGCAATGCTTATTGCGAGTGTGTTTTGTGAGGAAGCTGTATTTGATCAGGCTTAGTCAAGGGCTTGGCAGATAAAATATAATGCAGAAAAATATGAGGCTACCCACTTAGATGGGAGAAACTGATGTGAAGAGTAATTTCTTAATTGGTGAGAGATTGGAAAGTAAAGATGTACAATGGGACCAAGATGCACTTGCCAAGAAGTTGCTGAAGGCTAACATGCAGGAGCAGCAAGCTATTGGGAAGGCTAATGAAATGTTAGCCTTTATCATGAGAGGATTTGAGTACAGTAGTATTGATATCTTATCTCAGGGAAGATATTATTGCCATAGAAGGATTGCAACGAAGGTTCACCAGATCTGTTTCAGAGATGGCAGAATTGTCCTATGAAGAGAAATTCAACAAACTGAGCCTGCATTCTGTCGAGTTTTGAAGATGTCGCAGAAACTGACTGGTAGTTAAAGTGATAGGCAGGGTCTATGCGGGTAGGATGTTTCCCTTGATTGGATAGGCTAGAACCAAGGGACGCAACTTAAAAATAAGGAGGATGCCATTTAGAACTGGGGTGAGGAGAAAATCACTTTATTCACAGGGTTGTGAATCTTTGGAATTCTCTGCCCTAGAGGGATTTGTATATATTCAACGTTTCCTGGAGGGCACAGTTGGCTGGGCTGGACAAGTCTTCCGTAATAGACAATGCATTTACACTCTGAGCTCTTGTTGCATGTCATTATCCTTTCACAGTACATTATAGACACTGTATTGTGGTAATTTCAGTGAACCAACTTTGTCTTACAACTATGAAAATGAGTTGTAAAACAAAACTAACTACCATCCAAGTTATATTTAAATTTGAGGACTTGCTACCCATCAGTTCCTAGAAGAATAGTGGCCATGACAGTTTTAACATTGATAGAGTGAATATGCTCAAGCATCCCTTACTTAAGGGTAGCTATACTTAAAACTATTACCACGGAAACACTTGACATTATGCCCATAGAGATTTAGTTATGTTTGGTCAAGGTGGAGTGCCTGTAATGGTGTTTGGGGACTATAGAAGACCACTATTGTCATGCCTGAGGGGTGATTGCTGTCAGCTGCCGTCCCAGTAGCTTTTGCTGGTCATGGTAGTTTCTGGTGCACACCTGCCTTCAGTTAGTGGAAAAAGTAGCATTTGGTCCTTTGATGGAGAAAGATTAGCTCGAATATACGTTTTTCACAATCACTGGATATCTCAACTCGTTGTATAACTCATGAAGTATGTTTGAAGTGGAGGTGCTGTTGCAATGTGTGAAGCAAGCACGCAAAGAATACAAGGTGATAAGGAGCAGAAAAGTTGTTTCTATGACATTGGTGAACACTAAATATTGGATACTAGGTATAACATCCCTGACCTTCTACAAAATAGTGCCATGGGATTTTTCATATCCACCGTAAGGGGCAAATGGGGCTTTGCCTGAATGTTGCATCAAGAAGACAGCACTTCCTTCTGTCCAGCTGTCCCTCAGTATTACACTTGAGTATCAGCTTTGATTGATGTGCTGGATCACGCAATAGGCCTCAAACCAGAGCTCTGTTACTCAGATGTGACATTGCTACCAGCTGAGGCTCAGAGATGGTTCTAGTCATGAGATGCCACAATAGAAGAGGGAGTCCACTTATAACTTTAGCTTCCTTCACTCAGTCTCTGGCACCCCACTGAAGGCACCAGTCATGACCAAGATCTCAGTATGGCATCTGGGTGTAACCTCTGAGCATTTCTGCCCATTTATGGTCCCTTCGCTGATCTTCCAGTGCTGTAAATGGGGGGAAGCCAATTGAGTCTCAATCTTTGCATTGTGAGGAGTGCACCATATTTATATAATACAGTAGTCCCTGACTCAGTAGAAACCATGTACTGGCAAAAAGAAATAGCCCAGCCTCCTGGCCAGCTCTCACTTACATCTCTTTTAAACCTCAGAATAGTGTACTGAAAGCTGAAGCATCCAACTGGGCTGATGAAAATTGCCCTGCAGCAAGTAATGTTGAAATTCAGTAATTTCTTATGATTCCTGCTGTGATTAAAGACAGGCTTTTATGAATGTAAAACCCTCACAATAAAATGCCAGCACTTCCAAATACTTTCCACGGCTTTGTGAGGGGCAGGTCATGCCTGACAAACCTTATCGAGTTCTTTGAGGATGTGACTAGAAAAGTTGATGAGGGTCGAGCTGTGGATGTGGTGTATCTGGACTTCAGCGAGGCATTTGATAAGGTTTGAGGAGAAAGTGAGGACTGCAGATGCTGGAGATCAGAGCTGAAAATGTGTTGCAGGAAAAGCGCAGCAGGTCAGGCAGAATCCAAGGTTCCCCATGGTAGACTCATTCAGAAGATCAGGAGGAAGAGGATACAGGGGAACTTAGCTGTCTGGATACAGAATTGGCTGGCCAACAGAAGACAGCCAGTGGTAGTAGAAGGAAAATATTCTGCTTGGAAGTCTGTGGTGAGTGGTGTTCCACAGGGCTCTGTCCTTGGGCCTCTACTGTTTGTAATTTTTATTAATGACTTGGATGAGGGGATTGAAGGATGGGTCAGCAAGTTTGCAGACGACACAAAGGTTGGAGGTGTCGTTGACAATATAGAGGGCTGTTGTAGGCTGCAGCGGGACATTGACAGGATGCAGAGATGGGCTGAGAGGTGGCAGATGGAGTTCAACCTGGATAAATGCGAGGTGATGCATTTTGGAAGGTCGAATTTGAAAGCTGAGTACAGGATGAAGGATAGGATTCTTGGCAGTGTGGAGGAACAGAGGGATCTTGGTGTGCAGGTACATAGATCCCTTAAAATGGCCACCCAAGTGGACAGGGTTGTTAATGAAAGCCAAAACACCATATGCTTTCTTAACAGGGGGATTGAATTTAAGAGTCGTGAGATCTTGTTGCAGCTCTATAAAACTTTGGTTAGACCGCACTTGGAATACTGCGTCCAGTTCTGGTCACCCTATTATAGGAAAGATGTGGATGCTTTGGAGAGGGTTCAGAGGAGGTTTACCAGGATGCAGCCTGGACTGGAGGGCTTATCTTATGAAATAGGTTGACTGAGCTTGGACCTTTTTCATTGGAGAAAAGGAGGAGGAGAGGGGACTTAATTGAGGTATATAAGATAATGAGAGGCATAGGTAGAGTTGATAGCCAGAGACTATTTCCCAGGGCAGAAATGACTAACACGAGGGGTCATAGTTTTAAGCTGGTTGGAGGAAAGTATAGAGGGGATGTCAGAGGCGAGTTCTTTACACAGAGAATTGTGAGAGCATGGAATGCGTTGCCAGCAGCAGTTGTGGAAGCAAGGTCATAGGGACATTTAAGAGACTACAGGACATGCTTATGGTCACAGAAATTTGAGGCTGCATACATGAGGATCAGTGGTTGGCACAACATCGTGGGCTGAAGGGCCTGTTCTGTGCTGTACTGTTCTATGTTCTATCATAAAGGTGAAATTCTGCAGTGCTGAATGAGCAGTGTAAACTCACTCTCTATTTTCCAAACCGTGAAGTATTGTCAACAGTCACATTACCATGGTTGAAACCCCCACTATCACCATCCTGGGGAAGGGGTTACCATTGACCGGAAACTGAACTGGCTTATCTCACTACAGTGGCTACAGAACAGGTGAAAGGCGAGGAATCCTGCAGTGTATAACTCACCACTTGATCCCCAAAGCCTGTCCACCATCTCCAAGGCACAAGTCAGGAGCATGATGGAATACTTCCCACTTGCCTGGATGAGTTCAGCTCCAACAACACTCAAGAAGCTTGACACCATCCAGAAAAAAGCAGCTTGCTTGATCCTCAAACATCCACTCCCTCCATCATTGATACTCAATAGCAGTGTGTGCTGTCTACAAGATACACTGCAGAAACTAATCAAAGATCCTAAGACGGCTTTACAAACCCATGACCATCCAGAAGGGTGAGGGCAGCAGATTCATGGGAACACCACCCCCTGCAAGCTCCCCATCCTGACTTGGAAATGTATTACCTTTCCTTCAGTGTCTCAAGGTTAAAATTCTAGCTCAAGGATTACTGTGGTTTACTTCTGCTACCTCGTCTTATCTTCATAGGGCATGGTTAAGTGTGGCAAACAAATAAAATTCCCATGTGCTAATTTTTAATTTTCTCTGGAAAATAGTTGGCCTATTAAAGAAGTATTCCAGTGGGAAAAAAACCCCCCTGGAGATCTAATGAGCTAATCACAGCTGTCTGTGCGTAGTTCAACATCAGGTTTAGGAGCAGGAATTCAACACAAAATATTTGAGATCCTAAGAAATGACAGAATTTGACTAAACAGCAATTCAGAATCTCACCAACTGTTTAAATTCTGCTTCCCACACTCTTCCACATCTCCAAGTCTGCATCAAAGGGATGGACTTTTCAGAAATAGCCTCCGTAATGCTTCAGGGGCCTCTGAGAATTGCTGTTGGTTCTTCTTGTGGCTTTTTGAAATTCCTCAGTAGTTGGTCCTTAATGGTAAGCTTGGGGGGGGGGTGGTCACTTCTCTGTTGTCTGCTGAAGACTTGTACAAGGAGCTATTTTGGTTTTACTTTGGCCCAGAAAGTTTGCGCTACTCCTCAGCAGGTTGCTGGGCAGATATTCTGCTTTATGAGGAGAGATTGAAGCTCTCCTGCTGGTGTCCATTTCCCGTTCACTCATCTGCATTGTTTTGTGTGTGCAGATGCTCCATCATATGTGTATCGGTGAATTTTGCTAGGAGAACTAAGCCCCATCCTTTCACCTTCACCCTCAGACCACTGCCTTGTGAAAGTTCTGATGTGGAGGTGCCGGTGTTGGACAGGGTGGATGAAGTCTGAAGTCACATGACAGCAGGTTATAGTCCAACAGGTTTATTTGAAATCACAAGCATTCTGAGCGCTGCCCCTTCATTGGGTGAAGTCACTGCACCTGATGAAAGGGCAGCTCTACGAAAACTTGTGATTCCACATAAACCTGTTGGACTATACCTGGTGTTGTGTGACTTGGGACTTTGTAAAAGTTCCTATCTGGGGAAGCAGATGAGTTTATCCAGTTTTCCAACCTCCTGATTTACACTTCCCAAATATACTTGCATGTAGATTACTCAAGGGATATTTTTTGATGGAACACTGTCCCATTGTGTTTTGTACATAAGACATTAGATTAGATTAGATTACTTTACAGTGTGGAAACAGGCCCTTCGGCCCAACAAGTCCACACCGACCCGCCGAAGCGCAAATTTTGATGGAACACTGTCCCATTGTGTTTTGTACATAAGACATTACTTATAATGCTGCTACTGAATATGATCTCAGCTGATGGTCATACTGATCAATTCAGAAATCTGACTTGATTTTAAGTTTTGCAGATGCCCCTTAACTACAGAACGTAAGTTTATTACACAAAAGAAGACAAAAACACTGACTATAGAGAAGACAGTTAGAAAAGTTCAACGGAAGCATCAACACAAACGTTCAAACAATGTTTTCCAAGACTAAGTGTTGCACTCAGTCCCAGAGAAATATTACTTCTATCTCAGCTTTTTAAATCTTAACTAATTTCACTCAGTGTTTCTTCCCTGGACTGTGGCGACACAGTTCCTTTCCAAGTCTGCTGGCACAAAGCCTTCACAGTTCTGACGACCTGAAGTTTCTCAATCCCAACAACTTGCAGATTTCTGTCTGAACTCTTCCAGCTTGGAAACTCCATATACAAGAAGCCACTTCTCCTGACGTGAGTGGTTCACCTGAACTGAGTTGATTCCCCTGTTAGGAGAAACCATTCGACAATTATGAACTTAACTCTTTTTTTTAACTAAAATTTTGGACCTTCTAATCTGAAGTCAAAATTAAACTTATGCCCTTAATTTGATTGCCCTATCTGTCATAAACTCAACAGTACAACCATTATGTCCATTAATATGCTAAGGTTTTGCCAGGCAGTTGACTGAAGTCACATGCCTTCTTAGAAATGCTGTATTTAGGTTGGAATATATTTATTTGGAAATATATCACCATTCCTTCAATGTCACTGGGTTAAAGTCCCATAACCCAGCATTGTGGGTCTGCCTTCAGCAGCTCACCACCACCACCTCCAGGGCACAATATCCAGCACCATTTGTGACTCCTTAGATACTGAAGCTGTGCATGTTCAACCGCACCAAGACCTGAACAATATCCAGGCTTTGGCTCACAAGTGGCAAGTAACATTTGTGCCACACAAATTATGGATACTAACCATCTCCATTAAGAGATAATCTAACCACCGCCCCTTGACATTCAGTGGTGCTACCATCATTGAATCCCCCCACTATTAACATCCTTGGAGGTACTATTGATCAGAAACTCAACTGGATTCACCACATAAACACAGTGGCTACAAGAGCAGGTCAGAGTCCAGGAATGTTGCGGCAATAACTCACTTCCTGACTTCCCAGAGCCTGTCCACATCTACAAGGCGCAAGTCAGGAGAGTGATAGAATACTCCCCACTTGCCTGGATGGGGGCAGCTCCAACAACACTCAAGAGGCTTGACACCATGCTGGTGAAAGCAGACCACTTTATTGGCAACAGATTCACAAGCATCCATTCCCGCCACCATCTCCACTCAGTAGCAGTCTTGTGTACGATCTACAAGATGCACGGCAGAAATTCACCAAATATCCTGACAGCACTTTCCAAACTCTTGGCCACTTCCATCCAGAAAGACATGGGAACACCATCACCTTCATGTTCCCCTCTAAACCATCCTGACTTGGAAATATATTACTGTTCCTTCGCTGTTGCTGGGTCAAAATCCTGGAATTCCCTCCCTAAGGGCACTGTCGGTCAATGTACAGCATGCGGACTGCAGCAGCTCAAGAAGGCAGTTCAGCACCATTTTTCAAGGATAACTAGGAACAAGCAATAAATGGTCAGCCAGCGATGCTCACATCTCACGAGAGAACTAAAACAAAATACTGGGGTGAGCGGTAAATGCCAGTCAGCAAAGCCCATGTACCCCGAATGAATTTTTTAAAAAATTCACTGTCCAAATTACTTTCTAATAACTTTTTTTTTTGCAAAGCAATTATCTTCGCACAACTGACAAAAATCCATCTGTCTCTATTTTAAATCCATCTGTCTCTATTTTAAACCCAACATCTAAGATGTGTATTATACACATTCATCACACAATTATTTTTAATTATCTTGTCAGGAGACACCTGTTATCCTTTTAAGGATGCTTATTTGGCATGTTAATAGTTCATTAGAGCTTCCAGAAACAGATTAAATCTTAGATTGGCATCCATTTACTTTGCCACTTGGCAGAAATGAAAAAAGGTCAGAGTTGGTGCTGATGTGGCATGTGTGTGAAAGAAATAATCTCAATTGATTTCCCTCCAAATCTCTTTGACTTCATACTGGGCAGGTTCAGCACACCCAACTGTACCCCACACACCTTGGCTGCAGCACGCCTGAACTTGGTGAATCTCAGAATTTTATTGGGTGTCATGGTGTCTCAGCGGTTAGCAATGCTGCCTAACCATACCAGGGACCTGGGTTCAATGCCACTCTCTGGTGACAGTCTGTAAGTTGCCCGTAGGGTAGGGGATGTGCAGGGTAGTCAGATTATCCATAATAAATGTAAGGTAGTAGACTGGGTTTGGGTGGCATACTCTTCAGCAGGTAGGTGTGAACTCAATGGGCCGAATGGCCTGCTTCCACACTGTAGGGGCTCGATGGTTGTGGCTTGGTTGCTCCACTGGCAGAGTGAAGCATACTTCCTGGTAGGGTAGTGTAAAACAGGGACAAGTTAATCGACGAGATTTCTATCAGTCTCAACAATGTGCAAAGTAGTCTGGAGGTCGGACCTATTCCTTGGTCTGTCAATTTTTTGGTGCTCAGCTGCCTAAAGACTTTCGGGTATTCAGTTTGGCTGAATAACATTTTTTTTCTTTTGTTTTTTTCTCTTTATTTTTCCTTTGGATGTGGACATCACAGGTTAGGCCAATATTTAATATCCCGTTCCTAATTGCCCCCGTAATGAGTGACTTGCAAGGCCAACGCAGGGGGCAGTTTAGAGTCAAGCAAATTGCTGTGTGTAGACCAGATGGGTTAAGAACAGCAGATTTGCTTCCCTAAAGAGTATTAGTGGGTATTTGCAAGGATTAGTGAGCTTCATGGTCATCATGACTGAGGCTGGTTTTCTATTCCAGATTTATTGATTGAATCAATATTCTACCAGCTGCAGTGAAATCTTAACCCAGGTCCCCAGAGCATTCGACTGGGCCTCCGGATTAACTAGTCATGTGACATTTCTATTGCCCTGCTTTAAAATGGTGCTCTTTCTGTCAGTGCAAGAAAACAAAGGAAGACACAAAGGTGGTAAAAGTTCCTCTGTGCCTCATTTGCACAGCTGCTGTGGTGTGGCGAGGTGTGAGGGCAATGTACTGCTGGCAGAAATCCAACAAAGTGGATGTCCATTCTCTGCTCCTGGTGCCTGGACATTGTAATGGGAAGAGCAGATAATTTAGTATCTCACGGCCACATTATAATTATAACGTACAGAAACAGGTCATGGAGCCCAACTAGTTTATGCTCCACTGGAGTTTCCTACCACCTGACTTCATCTGACCAATCTGTGAATCCTTCTGTCCCATTCACTCTCATGTATTTAAATAGCAAACCCTCAAAGACATCCATGTCATACCGAGAAGCAGTTTCCACGCTGTGCCTGGTGATTAATTTGCTGGCCAATTCCCAAATGATCATGTATTGAAATTAAAGACTGCTGCTCCTTAGCCGTTTTCATTCCTAAACCCAGTAGAGGTAGCAGGAGGACTTCTACAGGCTAGTAATTAGATGTAATTATATATTTCTGGTTCCTGTTGAGAATATTGTGAATTGAGACTGTTGCATTGGTTTCTGCATTATCCAGTACTATTTTACCTTGTTCATTGTTAGGGATGAACACACGGTCATGTCGTTCAGAACCAATTCAATAGCAAGCCATTGTAGGCACCGTGGTGGGGCAATGTATAAAACGTTTCACTGTATTTTTTATGTAAAAGTTCATAGGACAATAAATTTTTAATCTATTTGTTCCAATCTGTGGATCTTAACCCATAAACAACTTGGGAATTTTGGAAGCTTGGCTCTTGATGGGGATGAAGTTAAGCATTCAGCAGTCTGCTATAGTACAGTTTATATATACTTCTGTTATAACACAGCAAGCTATGGAATACCAAAAAACAAAATTAAAATTTATTCTTCAACTTGAGTTTGTTTGAAGTTACTATAAAGGTGGTAGCATGTTTTCCCATCCACAGCTTTTGCTTTTTCTGCTTTCTCAAAAAACATAACTTTGTTTGTAACTTCGACAGAGCTAAGTTTACTTGATTTACTTGGCTTCATCCATGTTGAAGTGGCATTGGTCCAAGGGGAATTACATGAGTTCAAGTGGTATTGAGAGACATTGTTAAAGTCCTGGTGAATAATGAGTCAGTATTGACATTCTGGTGAATGTTGTTGAGGTCCCGAAAAATTGGATGACATTTGCTCTCTTTGATTTCTTGGACTTCTTGGAGGGTTGAGATGTCAAGATAATTAGACAACAACATGGATAACCAGGCACAAATTGAGGTTTCCAGAGATAAGTTGCATTGCAATAGTCAGTTGCACATGATCATGATGAGTATGACTACCTCTGGTCCAGTCTGGATATGCAGCTATGGAATGCACAAGAGTCATCGTTGATGTCCAAAAACATTGACATTGATGGTCCACAGCTTGTTCTTGCCTGTTTCTGAACTCGGTTGTCTTTTCCTTTGTTCTGATTGTCACCCTCTTCACGTGGTCACGGAAGATTGATATGGAGTCCAGCTTCATTCTGAGAGAGACTAGAGGGGTATCATACTGTAGAGCTATACCCCAGAGCAGGTTGCCTATAGCATTTGAGTTATCATCGGTGACTGAAACTCCTGCTTGAGGTTCCATTTCTGAAAGTGTTCCTTCATTATTGGATTGGATGGCATTCGTTGACGTTGGTTAATGTATTATCAGGGCAAAGTCATGTATGCCAATTTGAGCAGCTTGGTTCTGGCATGTCACTTGTGTGACCATCAGACAGCAACAGCATATGTACTAAGCCTCTGTTATTGAGGAACTGGTCTGAGCTGATAGCACCCAAATGAATTTAAAGCCTCACTACCCAGCATTGTCCTTAATAGGCATAGAGTTTAGAGATAACAGCATGAATTGGAATTACAAGGTGTTGGAGGGTTGTTTTTCAGACTGGAGGTCATAGAGCTATAGAGTCGTAGAGATATACAGCATGGAAATAGACCCTTCGGTCCAATTTGTCCATGCTGACCAGATATTCCAACCTAATCTCGTCCCACCTGTCACCACACAGCCCATAACCCTCCAATCCCTTCCTATTCATATACCCATCCAGATATCTTTTAAATGTTGCAGTTGTACTAGCTCAATCGCTTCCTCTGGCAGCTCATTCCATACACGTACCACCCTCTGCATGAAAAGGTTCCCCTTAGGTCCCTTTTATGTTTTTCCCCTCTCACCCTCAACCTATGCCCTCTAGTTCTGGACACCCACACCCCAGGGAAAATCTTTGTCTACTTATCCCATCCGTGCCCTTCATGATTTAATAAACCTCCATGAGGTCACCCCCCAGCCTTCAACGCTCCAGGGAAAACAGTCCCAGTCTGTTCAGCCTCCCCCTGTAGCTCAAATCCTCCAACCCTGGCAACATCCTTGTAAATCTTTTCTGACCCCTTTCAATTTTCACAACATCCTTCCGATAAGAAGGAGACCAGAATTGCACGTAATGTTCCAACAGTGGCCTAACCAATGTCCTGTACAGCCACAACATGACCTCCCAATTCCTGTACTCAATGCTCTGACCAATAAAGGAAAGCATACCAAACTCCTTCTTCACTATCCTATCCATACTTTCAAAGAGCTATGAACCTGTACTCCAAGGTCTCTTTGTTCAGCAGCACTCCCTAGGAACTTACTATGAAGTGTATAAGTCCTGCTAAGATTTGCTTTCCCAAAATGCAGCACCTCGCATTTATCTAAATTAACTCCATCTGCCGCTCCTCAGCCCATTAGCCCATCTGATCAAGATCCCATTGTAATCCGAGGTATGCTTAGCTGTCCACTACACCTCCAATTTTGGTGTCATTTGCAAACTTACTCCTTTGTTCACATCCAAATCATTTATATAAATGACGAAAAGCAGTGGACCCAGCACCAATCCTTGTGGCACTCCACTGGTCACAGGGCTCCAGTCTGAAAAACAACCCTCCACCACCACCCTCTGTCTTCTACCTTTGAGCCAGTTCTGGATCCATTTGGCTAGTTTTCCCTGTATTCCATGAGATCTAACCTCACTAACCAGTCTCCCATGGGGAACCTTGTCGAACGCCTCACTGAAGTCTATATAGATCACATCCACCGTTCTGCCCTCATCAGTCCTCTTTGTTAATTTTTCAAAAAACTCAATCAAGTTAGCGAGACATGATTTCCCAAACACAAAGCCAAGCTGACTATTCCAAATCAGTCCTCCCCTTCCCATATACATGTACTTCCAACAACCTGCCCACCACCAATATCAGGCTCACCTATCTGTAGTTCCCTGGCTTGACCTTACCACCTTTCTTAAATAGTAGTACCATGATAGCCAACCTCCAGTCTTCTGGCACCTCACCTGTGACTATTGATGATACAAATATCTCAGCAATCGGCTCAGTGTTTAGTATGCTTGCCTTCATTGCTCAGACCATCGATGAAGGGCTTTTGTCTGAAACATCGATTTTCCTGCTCCTCGGTGCTGCTTGATCTGCTGTGCTTTTCCAGCACCACTCTAATCTAGACTCTGATCTCCAGTATCTGCAGTCCTCATTTTCGTCTATAGGAGTACTGGGTCTAGTTCTGGTTTCCCTGTTTTGGGAAGAATGTCACTAAGCTGGAGAGGGTTGGGAAGAGATTTACCAGGAAATTGTGAGGAATAAAGAGTTTCACTTATAAGGGGAGGCTGAATGCAAGGACTACTTTCACTGGCATGTAGGAGGTGCGGGTCATAGATAGATTTATAAAATCATGAGGGACATAGATAGGTTGATTGACAGATGCCTTTTCCAGAGTGGGGGATTTCAACACTAGCAGGCATATTTTTAGGATGAGAAGAGAAAGATTTTAAAAAGTCTTGAGCTGCAATTCTTTTACACAGAGAGTGTTTTGTATGTGGAATGAGCTTCCAGAGGAACTGGTGGATGCAGGTACAGTTACATTGTTTAAAAGATATTTAGATAAGCACGTGTAAGAAAGGTTTGAAGGGATATGGACCAGGGGCAGGAGAGTGGGATAAGTTTAGTTTGGGATTATGGTCGGCATGGACTCGTTGGACCGAAAGGCCTGTTTCCATGCTGTATGATTGTATAAGAGGTTACATAGAATTGTTGCTCATTATACAGCTAAATCCCCTCATAATGCTTATTAGGTTATTAAGTAATTTCATTTCAGAACTGGAATTAGTGCACTGGTGAAAGCACAGCAACAATACATTTGCTAACATATTATGGAGGTGGTCTGAACTTTCAGCTCTGTTAAATATTGTACAAATATCTTGTGGACTTGCTGCTAAACACCAGGGATGGTTGTCTTGCTTTCGTTACTTCCTCAACCTGACAATTTAATTTTGTTTTTCTTCGCTAGTATTTATGGTGAGAGTGAGTCAGTGCGTTAGATGTTTAAACTAATCATGATGTGTTGTTAAAATACAAGTTAATCTGAGGAAAAATGTGTTTAAAGTGTAAGTTTGCATGAAATCATAGCACCAGGTGTGGCCTCAGCAATCATTTGCGAAACTATAGCTTGACTTAAACTTGGATTGGGTCCTTGGATTTACGACCTTGCTACAGATTGTGAAATTGAGCAATTCAGAGATTTTCCAACATTCTGTGAAATTTTGGACAGAATACATTTGTTTGTGAGAATTCATGTTCCAAATAGGGCAACCACTGGTCAGAAAAACAGATGGCCATTTTATTAAGTACACAACAATTAAATAATTAAATTTAATCTCAGCCTTCACAGCCTTTGGAAAATTTAAATCAGCCAATCTAAAACCAATGAGATAGCTTGAAGTAGTCACTTCTGTAAATGTGGGAAGGATGTTCCTAATGACTGGGAGTCCAAACCGAGGGCCACAGTCTGAGGATACAGCATATGCCATTTAGGATTAAGATGAAGAAAATTCTTCACCCAGAGAGTCTATGGAATTCTCTGCCATAGAAAACGATGAAGGTCATTGAATATTTTCAAGACAGAGTTAGATTTATTTCTTGGGGTTAAAGCGATCAAAGGGTATGGGGAGAAAGTGAGAAGAGGGTACTGAGATGGATGATCAGCTATGACCATGTTGAATGGCGGAGCAGGTTGGAAGGGCCTACTCCTGCTCCTGTTGTCTCTGATTCTTTGTAATATTGGAAACACAGTAGCCAATTTGCACACAGCAAGGTTCCACAAGCAGAAATGTAAAAATAGCCTGATGATCTGCTTTAGTGATGTTCGCTAAAGGAGAAATATAGGCCAGGCACCAGGGACAGGTCATCTGTTCTTCCTCAAAATAGCACCATAAGATCTTTTATGTCCATCAGTCAGGGAATAGCAGCCAAGCAAAACTGCTCTGGGGATGGTAGCTGGTTCTTTGTCTTTTTTTTCAGGTAATGTTTTCTTTCAGTACCCTCACTTGAAGGCATGATTTGGAGATGCCAGTGTTGGACTGGGGTGTACAAAGTTAAAAATCACACAACACCAAGTTATAGTCCAACAGCTTTAATTGGAAGCGCTAGCTTTCGGAGCACTGCTCCTTCATCAGGTGATAGCAAAAATTTACAGTGTGATGTAACTGAAATTATACATTGAAAAATACCTTGATTGTCTGTTGAGTCTTTCATTTGTAAATACCATGATAGTTTCACTTTTTTCATGTGTAAATCACAAAAACGTTTTCTTAAAAAGTTGCATTCTCAGGTTAGCTGTAACAGTGGGTGTTAGCTCGACAATATGTTGAAGGTGTTAGCCCCCTGTGTTCTCTGACTATGCCACGAGGCTTAGATTGATTCTAATCTAAAAAGTGAGATAACAGAGTTTTACATGAATTCATGCAGTTTTTGAGCAAAGTACAATATAACTCTGCAAGTACAAATTCACCCTACAAAATATATGCGTGCACGTGGGTCTTTGTCTGTCTGTCTGTGTGTGTCTGTCTGGGTTGGGGGTTGTGAATGTGAGAGAGTGTACATGTGAGAGAATGTATGTGTGTGTGTAGTGAGTGTAGATGTATGTGTATGTATAGGAGTGCCTGTGTGTGTGCGTGTGTATGTGTAGGAGTATCTGTGTGTGTGTGTGTGTATATAGTGCAATGGTGGTCACCTGTAACGTGACATGAACCCAAGATCCTGGTTGAGGCCCTCCCTATCGGTACCAAACTTAGCAATCAGCCTCTGCTCGGCCACTTTTCTCTGCTGCCTGTCCCGAAGTCCACCTTGGAGGATGGTCACTTGAAGGTCTGAGGTCGAATGTCCTGGACCACTGAAGTGTTCCCCAACTGGGAGGGAACCCTCCTGTCTGTTGATTGTTGTGCGGTGCCCATTCATCCGTTGTCGTAGCCTTTGCTCGGTTTCCCCAATGTACCATGCCTCCGGGCATCCTTGCCTGCAACGTATAAGATGGACAATTTTGGCTGAGTCACATGAGTACCTGCCATGTACAAGGTGGGAGGTGTCCCCACGTAAAGTGGTGGTATCTATGTCCACACTCTGACACGTTTTGCAGCGCCTACCGTGACAGGGTTGTATGCACACACATATATACTCTCTCTCACAGACACTCGCAACCCCCCACCCCAGACACGCACACACACACTCCCACACTCAGACAATCACCCCCTCACAGTCTTAAGACACTCTACACTCACTACACACACATATACACTCTCTCTCACACTCACAACACCCAATCCAGACAGACACGCACACACAGACAGACAAAGACCCACACGCACATATATATTTTGAAGGGTGAATTTGTACTTGCAGAGTTACATTGTACTTTGCTCAAAATCTGCATGAATTCATTAAAAACTCTGTTATCTCACTTTTTAGATTAGAATCAATCTAAACATTATGGCATAGACAGAGAACACAGGGGGCTAACACCTTCAACATATTGTCTAGCTAACACCTATTGTTACAGCTAACCTGAGAATGCAACTTTTAAGAAAACATTTTTTGTGATTTACACATGAAAGAAGTGAAACTATCATGGTATTTGAACAGATGAAAGACTCAACAGACAATCAAGGTATTTTACAATGTATGATTTCAGTTACATCACACTGTAAATTTTTGCTATAAATTCTGTGCCTTAGAATTGTGTCCTCCACTGTCACCAGATGAAGGAGCTGTGCTCCAAAAGCTAGTGCTTCCAATTAAACCTGTTGGACTATAACCTGGTGTTGTGTGATTTTTAACCCACTTGAAGATGCTGTTTGCTGTGGGAACAGTACATTCTCTGATACCTTATCTAAGTGTTTGTAATTAATATCACCAGAATAGTGGAACACTGTGGATCCCAGCCAGATCAAGGGCCAAACAGGCGCGTCTTGCAATGTTCAGAATGTCAGTCACGAGTAAGAATCTTGGTGTAGTTTCCCCTCTTCACTCAAGAGGGCTTAACCAATTACAACACTGTCCACTCTATCCTCTGTTTGAAGAATGCTTTCTGTGATTACCAAAGTTAATGAGCATAATAATAATAAAGCATGAGACAGCCAGATAATGGCTTGGGCGAAAATGGGCCACAATTGGAGAATACTGCATGCTTCACAAATCCTAAAGAGATTGGGGGCAGAATCACTGCAAATCGTCTTCAGTAATAAGGTAGCAGCAAACTGCAGGAGCCAGTCACAGCTCCAGAAGCAGCTTTCTGGCTGTGGGATGAGTGGCAGGGGAATCTGATCCGGTGAGGGCCGATGTAGGTCCAGCATGGTGAGGAGGAGAGGCCAACGCAAGCAGAGGTGGTGCATCGCAGGCTGCCAGCTGCCTGCCTTGTTACCTTCTAACAGCGACAGGTTTAGCTGCAGTGTAACTGAGAAAACTGACCACGTCATTACCTGTGCGAGAAACACTTGGTATCTACGCACAGTTTAGACTCCAACAGAGAGGAAAGGCATGTAACCTCCTTGAAGGCCTTGATCAATGGCACTCCAAAAAATCTCCGCTGGGAGATGACTGGCAGGACTGGAAGGTCAACAGTAGGAGATTTTTGAACATGTTCAGCTCAGACCTGTTTAGTGGCTGAGTCTCCTTTTATGCTGAATTACTGATTGTAGGTAAATTAAGCCAACCCTTTCCTATAACTTTTTTTTTTAATTGTCTCAGAAATTCCATTGTATTGCCTATATCTTTGCTTACCTCCCAAGTTACATATTGTTGCTGACTTGAGAAGAGGGCTCTTGAATAGCTGTCTGTCAATGTCGACGTTGGGTTAAAAGTCACACCACACTGGGTTATAGTCCAATTGGTTTATCTGGCAGCACTCGCCTTTGGAGCGCTGCTCCTTCATCAGGTGATTGTGGTGTAACCATCCTCCACAACTAAATAAACCTGTTGGATGATAACCTGGTGTTGTGTGGTTTTTAACTTGGTACATCCCAGTCCAACACCAGCACCTCCAAAACCAATTGATGTAGGGTGGTTAAGAAGGCACTTAGCATGCTTGCCTCCAGTGTTCAGGCCATTGAGTGTAGGAGTTGTTACGTCATGTTGGGGTTGTACAGGATGTTGGTGAGGCATCTTCTGGAGTAGGGTGTACAGTTCTGGTCGCCCTGCTAGAAGGACATTATTAAATTGAAGAGGGTTCAGAAAAGATTTACCAGGATGTTGCTGGGCTTGACGGGTCTGGGTTATAAGGATAGGCTGGGACATTTTTCATTGGAGCGTGGGAGGCTTATCAACTCATGAGGGACATAGATATGGTGAATGGCAAAGGTCGTTCCACAATATGGGGGAAGTTCAAAACGAGGGGGTGTATTTTTGAGGTGAGAGGAGAAAGATTTAAAAGGGAGCTGAGGGGCCACCTTTTCACACAGAGGGTGGCTTGTATGTGGAGTGATCAGCCAGAGGAAATTGTAGATGCAGGTGCAGTTTCTCCTGCTCCTCGGATGCTGCCTGACCTGCTTTTCGAACACCACACTCTCGACTTAAAAGACATTTGGAAAGGTTTAGAGGAATTTGGGCCAAACGCAGTGGGACCAGTTTACTTTGGGAAACTTGGTCGGCATGGATGAGTTGGACCAAAGGATCTGCTTCCATGCTGTACGACTATGAGTGTGGTGCTGGAAAAGCACAGCAGGTCAGGCAGCATTGGAGGAGCAGGAGAATCGACGTTTCGGGCTGGAGCCCTTCATCAGGAATGGGGCTACGAGCCAAAGTGGGTGGAGAGATAAATGGGAGGGGGTGGGGATGGGGCTGGGGGCAAGGTAGCTGAGAGTGTGCTAGGTAGATGGAGGTGGGAGTGATGGTGATAGGTCAGAAAGGAGAGTGGAGTGAATTGGTGGGAAGGAAGATGGACAGATAGGACGGGTCGTGAGGGCGGTGCCAAGTTGGAAGTTTGGAACTGGGATAAGGTTGGCGGAGGGGAAATGAGGAAACTGGTGAAATCCACAATGATGTAGTGGGGTTGGAGGGTCACGAGGCAGAAGTTGAGGCATTCTTCCTCCAGGCATTGGGTGGCATGGGAGTGGCGGTGGAGGATGCCCAGGACCTGCATGTCCTTAGCGGAGTGGGAGGGGGTACTGAAGTGTTTGGCCACAGGGCGATGGGGTTGGTTGGTGCTGGTGTCCCGGAGATGTTCTCTGAAGCGCTTTGCGAGTAAGCGTCCTGTCTCCCCAATGTAGAGGAGACCGCATCGGGAGCAACGGATACAGTAAATGACATGTGTGGAAGTGCAGTTAAAACTCTGATGGAGGTGAGGGGGGAGGTGTGGGCGCATGGTTTGAAATTCCTGTGGTGGCAGGGGAAGGTGTTGGGAGGGGAGGATGGGTTGATGGGGAGCGTGGACCTGACGAGGGAGTCATGGAGGGAATGGTCTTTATGGAAAGCAGATAGGGGTGGGGAGGGAAATATATTTCTGGTAGTGGGGTACCTACAAACTAATCCCACCACCAGAGATATATTTCCCTCCCCAGCCCTATCCGCTTTCCATAAAGACCAGTCCCTCCATGACTCCCTCATCAGGTCCACCCTATTCCTGATGAAAGGCTTTTGCCTGAAACCTTGATTCCCCTGCTCCTTGGATGCTGCCTGACCTGCTGTGCTTTTCCAGCACCACACTGTCAGCTCTAATCTCCAGCATCTGCAGTCCTCACTTTCGCCTGTATGACTCTTTGAGTCTAAGTAAAGACCAGCCCGTGAATAACTGTTGCTTTTCACCCATCTCCTGACTTCTGCTACTCTCTGCTCACGCTATCACTGAAGCAATTGCCTGTTCAATAGCAACTGACAATCACATTAGATCAGCTCCTAACTGGGTCGATTCACCTATCATGTTAATCTAGGTGCTACCATCCTTTTCAATGTTCATTTGCGACTTTTAAATGGAGTAATTTTTTGTGCTGTCTTTCATTTGCATTCTTTGGCCTCAATTTTAATTCATCTGCTGCTGAATCCATCCCAAATCATAGGAATATGATTATTTAATAATCACATAATGATGGAACAATTAGAGCAAAGCAGGTGGCCATTTGATCCATCATGCCCATACTGTTTCTCTTCGCGACCGACTGAACTCCTCTTATTCTCCCACTTTTTCCCTATAGTCCTGCAACTTTTTTCTCTTCAAGTAATCTTCCAGTTACCTTGGAAGTGTGATTGAATCTGCATCCATCTAATCAGTGCATTCCAGATCCAAGTCACTATATATGTAAAAATGATTTTCATTATATTCTTTGATTCTTTTGCTAATCACCTTACATTGGGGTCCTCTGGATTTTGATCCCTTCACCAATGGAAACGTTTTCTTTTTACCTTCTATGTCTTGATACCTCAGGAGTCCTTGGGATGCGTTGATGTAGTGGTAATATCATTGGCCTATTAATCACTGATCTGGGGATGTGGGTTTGAATTTCACCATTCAATTGAAAACAAAAAAAAATCTGAAATAGAAAGGTAGTCCTACAGTGACAATGCATCCACAGCTGACAGTTGTAAAAACCCACCTGGTTCATTAATGCCCTTTAGGAAAGGAAATCTGCCATCCTTACCTGGTCTAGCCTATATATGACTCCAGGCACACAGCCATGTGGTTGAACCTCGACTGACCTCTGGACAATAAATGCTGGTTTAGTGAGTGATGCCCACATTCCATGGACAATTAAAAAAAAAGATTTTGAATACCTCTAACAAATATCCTCTCAAACTTCTCCAAGTAAAAGAACTCTAAGTGCTCCAAACTATCCATACAATTGAACCCTGTCATCTCTGGAACCATTTTCTGCTCTGTCTCAAAGCCTTCACATCCTTTCTGTAGCATGTTGCTTGCAATTGCACACAATGCTCCATTTGAGGAAGAATAAATGTTTCAAAAAGGTCCACCAGAAATTCCTTGCGTACATCCGTGGAAACTGTGATAGGTGGCCATGATCATTTTTGAGCCTTTGATAGTGCAAATCTGTAGACTGTCAGAGTGAGTGAGAGGACCTAAGACCACACCAGCCCCAAGACAATGCTATTCAAAACTGTTTTCTTTTACCATTTCAGAATGATGTCTCCAAACAGAAATCAGGCCCTCTAACTTTGATGTTAACGTTTTGCTGCTATTTGACTTTCACTGCCACCATGGTAGAATTTCTCCTGGCTGTCAGCAGACAAACATGCTGCTGGGCCGATCTGGGCAGATCCATTAAATGTGATGAAATCCGAAGAATATCTCATAAATCTTGGATGTGTACAATAGGGGCAGGTAAATGAAGTTCTGAATGCCAAGAATGCAATTTTTGGAGGATACTAAGAGGGGCAAGAGGCCAACCACTTTGGATTCTCAAAGATAGGCCTCAGTCATTATTTGAAGGAGAGGATCCAAAGGTTTTCCAAGCAGCTTTTTAAACTGGACTCTTTATTTTGTAATCCCACTTAATAAAGCAGTGAAGCAATTTTCCAGAATTCAAGAGCACACTGAGTGTTTAACTTGCCAGGAGAAGTTTATAGATTGTAAAGGAAACAAGGTTCAAGGCATTATATTGGCAACTTGCCTCTCCTCAAGACATTAACTCCCTCTGGAATATTGTTCACAAAATATTCTTCTGATCAACCCTCTGGTCCTAACTGCTAACTAATATCAATCATCTTTTGGTACTCACCACCCTCTGGTACATGGTAAACTGACATTGTTTACATCTCCATCTCCAGGTGATGTCCCACCCCTCTTTAAATCCCCTATCAGCATTCCTCTCTTCAAAACCCCTACCATTTGGCAGTACGTCCTTACAAAATCTCATTTTGTCAGAAAAGAGTGTTAGTTTTAGCAAATATACTGATGATGCTTAGTTCTGCCCAATCACATCTCAACTCCTCAGTCTAAATGGTCAGGCTGCTTACCTGACATCCAGTATTTAGATGAGCAGAAACTTCCTCCAGTTAAAAAAAAATGGAAATACTGACTGTTAATTGTTCCTGCTGCAAACTCTGTTTCCTGATTATGAGCTGTATCCCTCGCTCTGGCCATTGTCTTGAGACTGAGTCTTGAAATCAGACTGTGCCCAACCTTGGTGTCGTATGTGACCACCTACTTCAACACAGTTTGATTTTGGCCCTGTCTCAGCTCACTCTCTGTTGACAGCTTCATTCATGTCTCTGTTAATTATAGACTCAACCAATCTGAGGATCCTGGCTGATCTCAAATATTCCACCCTCTATAAACTCAAAGTCACCCGAAGTTCAGTTGACCATGTCATAACTCGCAGCAGGCTCCTTTCTGCAATCACCTTTGTGTTCCTGACCAACATCATCTTGATCTTGTAATTCCCATCTGACATGGCCTCACCCTTTCCAAAATCTGTAATCTCCACCAGCCCTTCCAACATATCTGAGCTGCTATAGTTTGGCTTTTTGAATGTCCTCATTTTAAATCAATCCACTGTTGGTGACCCTTCCATAAGTTGCCTGGACCTTAATCTCTGGAATATGTTCCCTAAACTTCTTTACCTCATTTTCCTCCTTTAAGAAAGTCCTTAATATCTATACCTTTGACCAAATGTTTGTTGATCTGCACATCTCTTTTTTAATTCATTTATGGTATGACGGCATCACTGGCCAGGCCAACATTTATCACCCAGAGGGCAGTTCAGCATCAACCACATTGCTGTGGGTCTGGAGTCACATGTACGCCAGACCAGGTAAGGATAGCAGTTTTCTTCCCTGAAGGATATTAGTGAGCCAGATGGGTTTCCTCCAACAATGAAGTTGTGATGATCATTAGACTCGTAATTCCAGATTTTTATTGAATTCAAATTCCACCATCTGTTGTGGTGGGAATTGGACTGGTCCCCAGAATATTATCAGGGTCTCTGGATTAACAGTCCAGCAATAATACCGCTAGACTGTTGACTCTCCTTTAGTGGCTCATTGACATGTTATGTTTCATAATGCTCCTATGAAGTGCTTCGGTCAGTTTATAATGTTAAAGATGTTACATAAATATAAGTCGTTGTGGTACTAGCCACATTGTGGTGCCAGCTCCATCTAATACCTTATTCAAATGTCTGTTCATCTGTGAGTGCAAACGTGACCTTCATGTCAAGGAAATCAGGGACAAGTTGGACTCACATCACGTCCACATACACTCAGCAGCTGACATTGGGAAGTAGCTAGTAATGCCTGCTGTAGTTGATTTGCTCCTTATCTAGGACCAAAGGCATTGTGGTGACTGCTGAAAATGTGTTGCTGGAAAAGCACAGCAGGCCAGGCAGCATCGGGCATGAGCCCTTCTTCAGGAATGAGCATTGTGGTCACTGTCTATTTCCATTCCAATTGACATCAGCTATGTTAGCAGGATTGCGGTTTGAACCAGAAAGCATCTCTGTCTTACTTTAGGTCATGCATTTTTTTTTAGCAAGGCTTCTGTTTAGTGACTGTTCAGCTTTACAATAATAGTTTGAAATGCTCCTGTTAATACAAGCACAACATCTGTTAAAGTACGTTTAATATGTAATTTGGAAAGCTGTAAAAAACATTCAGTTGCAAAAGGATTAATTGAATGGATTCAAATCGGGTCTGTGAGCTGAACTCATAATCTACACATCAAGGCTTGGGTTTCTCAATCCATATTTAAATGCCAATAAACACAAAGCCAATTTACCAAGATACCATAACCTTGGATTAGGACTTCCATGGACCTTGTTTAAAGGTGGACCAATTGGATCTGCCAGCTGATTGATCCTGTGATGGAATATTATTGTAGCTGTTAAAATTATTATTCATTTATTTGGAGCCAAGTGAGTCCTGCATGCCTGATGAATTTCTTTCAGCTTTTACTAATGTTAATTGCTAAAATAAAATACTACTTCTCCTGCTTGTGCTCAATTATTGGACAGTTATTGAAGAACTATTTCAACGCATGCTTATAGTGATGGAAAAGGATAGACTAGATCTAAAAGTTGAAGTTCTAAATTGGAGAAAGGCCAATTTTGACGGTATTAGACAAGAACTTTCGAAAGCTGATTGGAGGCAGATGTTCACAGGTAAAGGGAAGGCTGGAAAATGGGAAGCCTTCAGAAATGAGATAACAAGAATCCAGAGAAAGTATATTCCTGTCAGGGTGAAAGGGAAGGCTGGTAGGTATAGGGAATGCTGGATGACTAAAGAAATTGAGGGTTTGGTTAAGAAAAAGAAGGAAGCATATGTCAGGTATAGACAGGATAGATCAAGTGAATTCTTAGAAGAGTATAAAGGCAGTAGGAGTATACTTAAGAGGGAAATCAGGAGGGCAAAACGGGGACATGAGATAGCTTTGGCAAATAGAATTAAGGAGAATCCAAAGGGCTTTTACAAATATATTAAGGACAAAAGGGTAACTAGGGAGAGAATAGAGCCCTTCAAAGATCAGCAAGGCGGTCTTTGTGTGGAGCCACTGAAAATGGGGGAGATACTAAATGAAACTTTTGCATCAGTATTTACTGTGGAAAAGGAT